>NC_090901.1:11241226-11518521 GCF_040956055.1 Brachionichthys hirsutus
TGACCTCGGCAAACAGCGACTGTGGAGGAGATGAGTGAGAGAGGATGCTGCCCGTCGGGTGAAGACCTCTGTGGATCAGGAAGCCTTCAGGAAGAGGCGATGCTGTTCTTTGCGTTCGCCGAGTGGCGCTAACTGGTTTTACGAAGCCCTCACAGCTGCCTGTGTAAAAGCCATTTAAGCATCATTAATTGCTGGGAATTAATGAGCATGAGAGAATTTTTTTAATTAGGCCTTCATAAGCAGGAATAAAGTTCTGACAGGACTTCCGGACTGGAGGCCGAGTCCTGACTTATAATTAGACCATTGTTTGCTGACTCAGTGTTGGCCACTTTACTAGGCGGTTCCACTTCCGTGAGCACAACAACAAAAAAACTGTTTCCATTGGTGGAGCCGAGACGCTTGGGGGCTGACCCTCGTCTCTCGAACTCCCAGGTGAGGCGGCTGACTATCTGCCGCTCCCCAGAGCTCGCCATCCCTCCGCTATTGTACTGACAGCCAAACAATGGGAGCCAGGACTGCCATAACGAGCAGAAAGTGGAGGCTCGAATAATTAGAGGCACCCCTCCAACCCCCTCCTGTTAAGTCCGAACAGTGTGAGGCAGCTTGGCTGAGGCTCGGGCCCACTGCGAGGGAAATCTGGGATGGAAGTTATTTTTTGATGGGGGTGGGGGGGTGGGGGGGGGTTGGCTGTGGTAATTGCCTGGCTCCAACTGCGGCAGGTGAGGAAAACGACCGAGGGTGGCACAAGCTAAGGAAAGCGAGAAAGTACTCAGAACCAAGTACAACAATAAATAACAGAATGGCACTCGGAGCCTTTCCCTTCTAATCCAAACAGAGCCAGTAGCCAGTTAGCCGCTAGCTAGTTAGGGTTCAATGAAGAAGTGCCATGTTGCCCTGAGAAGGGAGAACTATTAGTAATGAGCTGGTGCAGGTTCAGATAGAGGCTCTAATACTCCACAGGAAATGGCCTCATGCAAATTCAACACTTCCTGTACCTACTTCAAATTAAAATATCTTATAGTGGGAAGAAAGCCTCCATTTTTTAAAAAAAACAAGGCTTTTATTGTGAAACAGGTGTGGCAGCACGTATGCAGTGAAGAACACGATAAATCATTCTTGTGTATGTCAACAAGCTATAATGAAGATTCGTGCTTTAAAGCTGCTGTAAATACCTTATTTCCAAATACATTTGGGATCTCAGGGCTGCTGGATTATGCCATAGTAACCATTTAATGTGTGTTCATTTAGAACTCATCTTCCTCATCGTCTTCTTCATGTGCTTAGGGTGATGTGAGGCCGATTTAGTGCAACGCTCCAGAGATGATTGTGGACTCAGAAACGTCACCTTTCTTTCCATCTATGATGGTGTACATTATGTTTTTGGGTGACCTGTTCCTTTAATGGTTGATATGAGAAATAAAAATATGATGTGTCACAGTTGTGCCGCCACACACCCGTTTATGGGCTCGGTGGGAGCCAATGAAAAAGGGCTCCTGCTGTAAAAGTTGATTTAGCGACCCGGTCCGGTGTTTGACTTCATTTTAAACTGTGAGTAAAATCTGACACCAGTTCAGCCCTGATGTTCATAGGAAGAAAAATGGAGCGCCATAAAGGACGAGCGATTCACGGCGCCAGAATGAACACTGGACAAAGTTATGGGAGCAAACACAAAATGACCTCCGCTGAGGTGCTACTCACTAGTGAGAGGCGGGCGGAGGCGCAGCGAGCCTTCTGGTCGTTGGAGTGGAACGGAGCGGGGTGCAGAGGCTGCCCAGCGGGCCCTCGCCGGACTCTCCAATCAGCCGCAGCCCTGGGAAAACGTGGCCAATTAGCCGCCCACTGCCGCCGACCCCCGGATTCATTAAGGGCCGACTCTGCAAGAGGAGAGGAAGGAATTTACCACCAGCAGGTTTAAGAAGACAAACGTTAGAGGTGAAGCTGAAGGTTGACCAGGAAGCCAAATCACCCCCCCCCCCCCCCCCCACCCCCCTGGCAAAGCAGGTGTCGAGAGCCTGAGGCCGGAGGGCATCGCTGCCTCCGTCCCCACACCGCTGCCCTGACAGCAACAGGTGTGTGGGCCGGTAGACATGCAATTACCAGGATGAGAACCTGCTTTGTGGCAGAGACAATGGCAGACCAGAGAGAAAATCGGAGCTGGAGGGGGGGGGGGGGGGGGGGGAGAGAAGAGGGGAAGATACTGAAAGTCCCTGGAGGGGTGAAAGAGAGAGGAATTTCAGCCTCGTCTTTTCATTGTAAATCCCTCGCCGGCAGAGGAGAAAAACCAGATGAAAACCCAGCAGCGGTTGAGTCAGACATGTTGTTCTGTACGCGCACACACACACACACACAACATCCTGTTTCAGATTAGAAGGGGCGGGGCTGTTCGAGGTGCTTCGGGACAGGTTGGGCTCAATGAGCCCTGACAGAGAGGCTGTCGCTGCACGCGTGGGTTTGTCTACAGCACACGCGTGTTCAGCTTCCATCCACGCGGGACCTCCCCCCCGCCTGCACCGGCCCCTGCGACGAACGCCTCGGAGGAGCCGGGGGAGGCAGCTCCAACCTCCTCATCCTCTCAGCTCTCCGTCTCAGATTACGGCCGTTCGATCAGGCTGGAGTAATATTTGCTGCCGCTGTAGCGTTAGCCGCTGTCAGCAGAGAGCACGGCTGGCTGGAGAGGAGCTACAGGCCCTTTATTTAAAACAAGCCAAGGAGAAAAGATCAATGGGCCCAATTCAGGTAAGGAATTGGAGGGAAAAGTTCACAAACATGGTGGGAGATTACGAGGAGCAGATATATGTGAGGATCGGTGGTGGGGGGGGGGGGGGGGGCAGCTCATCTGGGCACCGGTGGCTTATTGATCGGTGGAGACGCAGCTCCGAGTCATTCATCACAGGCCACTCAGGCCTTTAGATAGCACGGCTGATAGCGGCCGGCTGCTCAGCGGCTGCAACAGAGTGAGGCCCCGGGATGGGAGCAGCATGGAGGGGAGGGGGAATAACCAATCCCATGTTCAATATCAAGGGGCCAACATGCTGAGGACGACAGTGTGCGCCGCATAGAGACTTCAACGCATGATTAAACAGTCCATTAGCTGGAGGATGTTAGAGGACTGTCCGTAACATGACTATAGATCACAAACGATCTTCATACATCACACGGCTTCCACGGGATGAAAATAAATGTAAATCAATAATACCTCTAATACCAAGCTCGGCAGTGTTATTTTAAGACGCTTTAAAGTAATGTAAAGTCGAGAGAGATTTTTTTTAGGCTGGTCTCCATCTTCTTTTTGTAGCTATTTTGGACAGCGTTTGGATTTTATAGTTATCTTTCCAAAAGGCTCAACCGTTTTTATTTGTTTATGCCTTCACTTTTTTTGTTGTTTGCATTTTTTTTATTTTTAAATTGACGAGTCAAATTAACTCAGTAGAAAATATGTCATTTTTAGCAACTACCGCGGGGAGGAGGACGAGGAGGATTTGTCTCTTTTTAAGCTCCTCTTTGGAAAAGAACGGATAATAAAAGATTCAGCAGAGGGACGTTTCGACTCAGCTGGCCAGCTAGCTATCCTATTAGCAGAGTGATTAGCTCGAAACCGCTGCAGACGACTGCGGAGCTTCCTCTCATCAGAAATCACGAGAAAAGTTTGGAATCCGACGTAACTTTTTTTTTTGATGATGATGAAGATGATGAATATATTTATTAGATAGAATGTTAGAGTACAAGTACAGTCACACAGTAGCATGCATTACAGTACGAATAAAGTCAAACCTGTCACTAAGAAATATAAATAACAGTTCAATTTAAATTCAATAAATTGCTCCTCAGCGGTTCAGGAGAAGAATGAATGTCTCCTTGGCAACACGCTATACACACAAATAGAACCACATCGTCTGCAAAGAGGGATTTGAGGAGGCAGCAGACAAACTACAGGAACTGTATAAGCAGTCTTTGCTTTGCATGCTGGGAAACTTGAGGTCATGCGGTGACGCCCCCACGCTTCACACCAAGACATCCTTGTTAATATTGGATTATTTATCTTACACAAACCTACAGACCGTCTCTGAAACGCTCCGCATGCTGGCTGCGACGCCATGCAGCGCCGGGCCTGTGGTTAGCGGACTTTGTGTAAGGATCGTCCTACAAAAGGCAGCAGGGTTTATGAAATGGTGAGTTCTGACAGCCGGAGCAGCAAGGAGAACCAGCTGGGGGGGGGGGGGGTGACAGAACTATTGTTTCCATCGGCTAAACATTATTAGCGAAGCTGTTTTAGAGCAGATAGTACACAAACCAGCCGATTGACAGGCGGCTCTGAGGGGGGGTCAGAGTGAGGGCATAAAAAGAAAGAAGTAGGAGGCCACAAGAAAAGTGATGGAAGCAGGCTGAGAGTCAAAGACAAGGCCCCCAAAAGAGCAATTACAGGAGCTCCAGAGAAGGTGTGGACCGGCCCCCCCGGCAGCACCGTCACAAAGAGCTGCCAGACCTGGACTCACAAGCACAGGAAGGAGAACTTCAAAAGATGGAGGAGAAAATCAGAGGAAAAGAAGAGCGAGGAAGAACACTTTTATTCTCCAGAACCTCCAGGTCAACAAGAGCCCGACCGTCTTGAAAGGCCCGACAGCACCTCAGCACGGCAGCCGTCACTAATGCCAGTCCAAAATGGGCTCTGAAGGCGCCGCCTCCACCACTTAAAGAGAACGACAGGCAGGAAGAGTGATCGGAGAAAAAGAGAGGGAGATGGGCAAATGGATAAGAAGGAGAGGAAATTGAATTAAGAGAAAAGTTCTGGTGCACCGGTATGCACCATTGATTTCCTGCTCTCTCGGAAACATTTAATGAGCTTAAATAGGAGCCTCGTTTAACACCGCCACAGCGACTCACAGGAGCCTCCCAGAGAGGAGGCGGGAGGAGGGAGACGGCGAGCGGGAGGAGCGGGAGGAGCAGGAGGAGGAAGGATTTAATGCCAAAGCAGCAGACGTGTGCGAGACAGATGTTGGATTACGCCCCACCTCTCAGCGAGGAAGACTGAAGGATGCAGGAGATTACTGGAGAAGAAGCAGGCAGCCGAGGAGGTGAAAGGAGGTGCACATTCAACAAAGCTGCCTAGTTATGGAGGTGCTTACACTCTCAACAGGCGCTCGTTATAACCCAACAATGTCCAGACTGACTGACAGCCATGGCTCTGCTGCAGAGCTTCACCTCATTACTTCCTGGATGACCTCACTACGATGCGCCCAACAGATGCCTACTGCTCAGTGGCCATTTTGTTTTGCTTCACCCCCCCCCCCCCCCCGCAATCGGCGGACGAACTATTGTCACTTCAGACAGCAGAGTCCAGAGGCCCTCCGACACTGATGAGGGCCCCACTGGGACCCATCGACAGCGCCTTTATGAAGCCGCCTGACAGGCTGAATGGACCCGCAGCTTGCAACCTTTTCCAAGCAATCATTATAATGGGAGTGTGGAGCCCAGACCTACGGTCTCACCGCGGGGGGGGGCTTCCATCACCGACGGCCGAGGAGGGTTGTTAGGGCTGGAAACTCAAGCTCTTAACAACAATACCGGTAATCCAAAGTTGTTAAATTGGTAATATCCAAGAAAGAACCAGAACCGCCAAGACCCGGATGAGGAAAAGACAATGGATGGATGGATAACGGGAACCAGAATGAACCGAACAGAACCTCGCAGCAAGCAGCAAATAGCAAATACCCAGAATCCTCCGATCCATTTAAATTGTCTTGTTAAATGCATACACGCACGCACACACAAAAAAAGCTTAAAATTCTAACATCACAATGTCTCCAAAATTCAAATTGTAACCATGGAAACAGAAAACAGAACCAAGAAAAAGTTCCTGAGCTGGAAACGGCCACATTCAGAAAGTTCTGAAACCTTTGCGTTCTGCTTTGAGAACCAGCCATACGTCTAGAATGAATCCAAGCTGTAACCATGGAAACGGGGGGTGGGGGGGGATGATAGACTTCCCTAAATAGCAAACGGCCTCACTTCAGCAGAGACACACAGAAAACACAGCTGGATAAATTAACATTTTCATGTTCAGTAACAAATGTAGTGATTTATGATCATTCAAACTATTTAATGAACAATTAGTTCATTATTTGACGTAGAAAAGAAATTTAACAAACAGATCCATCTAAAATGAACGTTTCTGAGTCTGCAAACGTTTCTACTGGCGGCTTGTCCAGGGTGTGCCCGCCTCCAGCACGACCTGCGACCCGGTAACGGACAAAGCGCTTCAGAAGATGAATGAATGAATGAATATATATTCTACATATTTAGCTGCTCAGACAAACAAACGAACAGGAAGACAGGTTTCTATGTGAAACTGAAATGTTCAAGGTCTCTGTGTGAACACGTCTGAGCTGCTGCCACATTCCACCAGTGTCTGATTAGAAATCAACAGGTCAGCCAGTCCAAACCTGAGACACACACAGACACACACACACACACACACACAGAAACACATACAGATGGAGACACACACAGAGACACACACACACACAAACACACAGAAAAACACACACACACACAAACACACACACAGAGAAACACACACACAAACTGTGTGTTCGCTGATGCTGTTTTTCTGGATCTTGCAGTCAAAGTTGCATCGAGGGACTTTGGTTCTGAAACAATCTGTGTGATTCTCTGGTGATTCATTACTCTGAAAGAAAAACAGACATTTTGCCGTCTTCAGACTCCAGTGGATCAGCCCCCCCCCACACACACACACACACACACACACACACACACACACGGGGTGGAACTGGAAGTGACTAGCAGCAGCATGAAGATGGCGACTCTGGGAAGGAGCTGCTTCCTCCATCCGTCCTCTGAGAGCATCCTTCACCACAAACCGCCTCAACTCCACAGGATCCACAGGCCGTCGTCCACGCCAAGCTGCCGCCAGCCCCCCCTCAATCATTGACACCGGTCAGCTGGGGGCGTGGAGCCGGCAGAGGAACAGAAAGCTGTATTCCACAATTACGCCGCCTTGCGTCCCCCCCCCCCCCCCTCGGTGAAATTGTCTCTCCAGAATATACCCTCCCTCATCTCTCTTTATTCAACACTCTCGTCTGTCAGAGAGGCCGGTTGTGACAGGACGACTGCCCCCCCACCCCGGCACAATAACCGCCTCCCATTTGTATCTGAGGAGGTGCATTAAGGAGACAGCGTCATCAGCGCCTCGTGAACCGGCTGCTTTTACCACGCTCTGCTGTAACAGCTCGCCATTAGGCTCCAATTAGCAGCGCTCTCTCTCCGGGGAGCAAACCCTGGCAGCCAGCGGCGTGGACGCAGGAGCCGTGGGGGCGTCTCGGGAGGCCACCACGAGCCAGCGGCGCGGACGCAGGAGCCGTGGGAGCGTCTCGGGAGGCCGCCACGAGCCAGCGGCGCGGACGCAGGAGCCGTGGGAGCGTCTCGGGAGGCCGCCACGAGCCAGCGGCGTGGATGCAGGAGCCGCTCCACACGCTCTGATGAAGTAATGGTTTATGATGGAGGCAGGACAACCTGATGTTACCGTGACAGGAAGGCTCGCCGCCGACACGTCACCAACGCCAGCAGTTCTGAGGGGGGGGGGGTGAGGCGTTGAACGCGGTCAGAATTATCTAGCACGCTGACATCCGAACCTCTGTCTCCATGACAACGGTGTTTATTACAAACGAGCTTTTTAGCTCCGCCTGCTGCATTCCTTCATGCTGCGTAGAACAGAATAGAAATATCAGTTCCATTTAGGAAAAACAAACTCCTTCGCTGCTCCTCCGTTGCTCCTTATTGATCAGCATAGGGAGCCATGTCCGTATGAAAGGAGTTGCAGGGCGTTATGTGTGCTGATCCAACATATGTAGTAGCTCCTAACGGCCAACTCAAAGACAACGATGCATTTAAAATGGGGAGATCCAGGACATCCTGATCCTCTGAGGAGAGGAGATCAACCTCCAAGTAGCAGGAAGCACAGGCAAACAAAGAGAGATATTAAAGGCCGTCTCAAGTCCACCAGCCGTCTCCTAACATTAAGACCATTTCACAAGCAGCTATGATAATAATCCCATAGGTTATTAAAGTATTCTGATTCTGATCATAAAAAAATATGTTTTTATTGGTAGAAACTTCAGTAAAATCCTCTCCAAGGCTCCTTTCTGATTGATCATCGACATTTCTGACCTGTGATGATGTCACAGGCGGCCTCTTCCTCTCCCGTCTGCGGCGCTCTGGTTAAGTGAAGGAAGGTAAAATCTGATTTGATGGTTTGATGCAGATGGGCGGAGCTGGTTGGTTGGTTGGTTGGTGCGGTGACGTTTAGCTGCTCTGTGGCGGTTCAGGCCCCTGAACAGGATTCATTATGGGGGACAAGAACAAGAACCTCCCATCATTTGTGCAAAACGTTCCTTTATCAGTGCATGAACTTCCCAAAACGGGGAGGCAAGTGTTGAGTGATTGATTGATCGATTCAAGTGTCATGCACATCCGTGCTCCGCCCACATGGACTCCCATTCCAGTGGCTGCATGATATGGCCTAAATCCGTACCTTCGGCTAGGGTTTAGCAGCTAACCGTACTTTGTTCCACGTCTTCCTGGCAAAACCCGAACCACCGGCAGATGGCAGAGCCAGCCCCGTCCTTCGTCTCCGTCTCCGTCTCCAATGAACGCCTAGAAACTCGTAAAGTCGCCGGGTGTCGTAACTTTTGTTCACTCCCTCTAAACACAAAAACACGCATGCGTGCAGGAAAGATTGTGCTGGTTGGTTGCACCAGGAGAGCGAGGGAGCGACACTCCAAAACATTAAATGTCCCTTTGTACATAGAGTATATTCGATGCATTGCCCAGCTCTACTGCAGACCAGTACGCACCTATAGTAATACACGGTACAGAATACTCTGTCTCACACAAATATCAGCATGCCAATGAGAAAACAGACTTGGTAAAAAAGACAACTTAAGATTCCACCTCCCGGCAACCAGAACACCTCTGAATTTTTTACAGAGTCAAACCATTTTTTTCTTAAAATCAGCATAACAAGGACAGAACAGAATTAAACTCGCCCTCCACCACATCCAGATCACACAAAGAGCGAAGTCGCTCCTCCTCGGCGAGACCTTCGAACCCTCCAGAGGTCACCCGCCAGAGGTCATCTGCCAGCTCGCAGAGGGACCCTTGTTTTCTGTCCGACTCTCACTCTATAAGATCTTAATTTTGTTTTCCTGCAGATATCATATTTCCATTTGGCTTTTAAAGTCATTTGACACATTTTGATTTAACAGTTTTAAATGACAGTGAAGCTTATTTCTGTAAATAGAACCGTATTGTGCCCCCCCCCCCTCCTTGGCCCGTGAATAATCATTTGAACAGCCCCATCTAAAGACCTGTTGGGTCCGTCTGTGCTCTGTGCAGCCGCGTGAGGCAACATTTCAACCTTCCTTTATCGGGCAAGGTTCCCCCATCCCGTTCCCCCCCCTGCAAAGGAAATGTAGCGGCAAACTTATGCACCCCCCAAGGAAAGAGCCCTGATAGAATAGAGCCATTCGTGTTCTGCATAGAACCGAATGGAATCAAACGGGCACAATTGTCATCTCGCTCACTCTAGAGCCCGAAGGTCTCCCATAGGAGGAGGAGTTTGCTGCGGTGACGCTGCTCTTCGTCGGAGGATGCGGTTGCACAATCCTGCAAAGGTTGAGCTCAGCGGGGACAAACTGGGCGCTCCTCGGGGGGGGGGCTTCGGAACAATAGAAGGGACGAGCGTGTCCCTGTGGTAACGTCTGGCACGCCGGCACCGGGCAGACAGATAAGATTCCGGATCGGTGGAGGCTGACACGCTGCGATTATCTCCCACTGCTGGAATTGTCCGGCCGTCAATCCGGACGGCCGAGAGGACCGAGGGCCGGCGGATTCTATTTTTACGACTCAATGACCAAAGAACAAAAGATGCGAAGCGACGTTGTGGGGGGGGGGGGGGGGGGGACGGTCACCAGCACATATGCTCCCACACTACCCACCTGACTTCCCAGTGCTCCCAGTCTGCCTTGCTGGCACTCTCACAATCCCCCCCCACCTCCTGCTGTGCATTCTGGACCCGAAAGCGTCCATACGCCAAGGAGAGGTGGGGGGGGGGGGGACGTGTCAGGAAGCACATTCTCTCCGCCGAGCGCCATCTGGAAGTTGAGGTAGATAAACGTTGACGTGAGTTGCATCCCGTCTGAAAACAGACACGTCCTCGCCACAATGGCCGCCGCCGCCACCAATCCAGCGCCGCACGCCAGGCATTGTCAGGGATTGGGTCTTATCAATCGTTGGCCAGATACTGAGCAGAAGCGTGAGGCAAACAAAGGGAAGGGGAGACGACAAAAATGGGCGCCGACAATGAGAAACACAAATGAGTCGATGGCTCGCCGCCACCCGTCCACGCCGCCCAGACCCAACCCGGTCAGGACTGCCACCAAAAATCAGAAGCGACCTCGTCCATCCGGCAAGACAAGCAGAATTGTGCTAGCAATCTATTACGCGCCATTATTTAAAAACAAAATCATCCATTTGCATTCACCCAGCTTGTAAGAGGCGCTTGGGGGGGGGGGGCGTCGGCTCCTGCTGCTGCTTTTACATTCCTCACCAGCTTCTTTCTTTCGGCCCTTCCGGCATGCAATAAATCACAGTAGTAGCAGAAATCTTTATTATCCCTGATGGGGGAATTGCCCTTGTAGCGAGTCAGAGATGATAACAGAAACAATATCCATCCAGTGCAGAGGTAGGGACGTTCAGACACGGGGTGTCTCCTGAGACGACGGGCCCCCGTGGGGGAGGGACACAGAGGCCTGGGCGAGACGCACAGAAAGACCGCGGCGTGGGAAGACAACCACAGCCAAGAGACTCTCACAGCCATCCCTCGGGCGCCGCCTGCATCACCTCCACTCGGTGTAGTCTGACTCCATTGGCAGCGGAGGAACAACAAGGGGGGGGGGGGGGGGATCAGGTGGCACGGCTGGCAGGCGGGAGGCGAGGGCCTGACAAATGAGTCTCGTCAGGTAAGACTCTCGCAGACGCGAAGGGAAGAAGGTGGGTTCAGGGAGGGGGGGGGGGGGGTGTCTGTCAGCTCTCATTGGTTCATCAGCGGAAATCTCCCGGCCTGATTAGAAGGCGCCGCAGTCGAGAGAGGGGCGGATGGAGACGCCTCGAAGGAGGAGGCACTTAGAGTGTTTGGCTCTGGAGGAGCACTTACTGACGATGATGATGATGATGGAGGAGGAGACGAAGCATCGCCTCGGCGTCGCCATCGCACAGGAGCAGGAGGAAAACCCTGGAAGGATTCACAGGCCTGTGACGTCCACCCGGGACGTCCACGGTCCCAGAATCCCACAATGATAATGTGGGATTGTAATTCCACCAGTGTGACCAGAAGAAGAGAAACGGTATCAAATCAGACTTCAGACCAGTTGAGTTTTCTCACTGGTTGCGCTGCCGCCGTCTGGAGCGACGAGCAATCTGCTGGAAAGCACGCCACCGTCCTGTCGTGTTGCTGTCGAGCGCATTTAGTGTTTGCAGAGATCTATCAGCTCAGCAGCACCGGAACCAAATCAATAGAAGCACACACTCGATGATTCCTGCCCGTAGAGCCGACATGAAAATATATTTACCTCCGGGAGGAGGTTGTGTTTTCAGCCGTCTCCGTCCGTTCGCTGGTTTGTGTGCGTTCGTCGGCAGGATTAGGCAAAAGCCACCGAACGGGAGGGAAGACAGGAGCTGAAGATGTGGAGCGCCGGCGTTGACCTGAACGTCGGTGAAACGTCGTCTCACACACAGCCCATATTATCCGGATCAATAGGATTTGTTTGTTTGCGTGTTGACATTTGGACGGTCGCTGAACGAGCCGTTATCTGATCACAACGCTGCCGTTCCGATCGCGTGGCAAAGACGAGGCATCGATCCATCGGACAACCTTGACCCTAAAAGAGCAACGAGGAAGGGAGGAGGGATGAAAGGGAGTCAAACTGTGCACAGCAGAGAGGCTCGGTTCCAACATATCCCAGCATGCACAGCGTCTCCTTCCACTTCCTGTCCTTCAAAAACACACGCTGGATTCAGACCTTGATAAAACAGCAGAGACTGCCGGTCGCTGTGGCGAGACTCATTAAAGCGAAGCAGATGCGTCTGGACAGGGGTGTGTGTCTCTCTCTCTCTCTCTCTCCCTCACACACACACACACACACACACACACACACACTCCCGAGAGGGCTGTTAACCATGTCCACAGTGCAATCAGCGCTAACTGAAGCAGGTGAGCTCATCCTCAGCTTCTAACTTTACTCCTGAAACTTTCTGCAACCCCCGCCCCATCCCTGAAAAAGCAGGCAACACTCCCACCCTCCCTCCTCCTCCTCCTCCTGCTCCTCCTCCTCCGCAGGTGATGACGAGTCAAAGCTAACAGCAACCAATTAATCTTTCTTGACGCACGCGTCGGGCGCTTTTGTTCGGCCCGCTCGGCGACACCGAGATCGCAGCTGTAGAACGGAGGGCTTGTGACACCTCCATCCTCCTCCTCTCCACTTCTCATTCTCATACTGCGGGAGAACACAGCTGGGGGGGGGCTATCATTACTGCAGCCTACAGGCATGAGAGCCGCTCTCCAAATAGCTGATGGAGGCCTAGCCAGCCGAGTCAGGACTCAAGCTGAGATTGCATTTGGGATGCGAGTGCAGGAGGTGAGGGAGGGCTAATGGATGCCGAACCCCCCCCCCCCCCCCCCCTGCAAACAAAACTGTACAAGGCTTTTTATCATTTATACTTATTGTGTTCAGCCTGATCTGAGGTCACGAACGCACAGCAGTGACTAACGGTCCGGATCTGATGTCCACGGGTATATCGGCTAACGCCCGCTGCAGAGGGAGGGGCCTTCTCATGACCTGGCTCAGACAAGCGCGGGCAGGGGAGCACAGCAGCGACATCACAGATAAAGCCGGCGTACTCAGGCTAGCTGCTAGTGGCTACACGGCGCTGACAAGTCTGTACGTGCGCCCCATTTCAATAGCAGCTCCCGGAGTCAAGGGCACGGAGAGGTCAGAGCCGGAACAGCGGGCGGAGCCGCTGCAAAGGGAAAAATCCACCGTGGCTTACCCATCGGGCTTTGCAGCATCCCCCTCGTTACGGAACAGTAGCGAGTTAGCAGCAGGAGGTGCTCGCAGCGAGCGGGGATGGTTTTTATCCTCCGAACGGCGGGGGGGGGGCAGAAGTTGGCTGCTGGCTGGCGAGATCCAGGTAAGTCTCAGAGTTGTGAGAGGTGCCAGAGCAGAAGGTGGGACGAGGCTGGATCAGAGTCAGGAGCCATTAACCAGCAGCGTCCGACACAACAGGCGCTTTCTAAAAAAGGCACGGAAGGACTCGAGCGGAGACTTTTGGTGAAAAGTGCGCCGCAGCTGTTTCATTCAGGCGCTCTGATAACAGCCCCTTGTCCAGATTGGAAGCTGCGAACGGGGCAGAGGACGGCGAGGAAATACAAATCGCCTCTCCCAGCCAAGCAGGAGCTCCGGAGCGGCGTTCTCTCTCCATTCACGTCTCAGCCGATCAAACCTCCGGCTCCCTGCGAAGAATCCTAATGTGCATTTAGATTAATGTGCATGCTCAACAAAAGAGCGCATGGCAGCGCGGTTAATAAGCAGAGGACACTCTCGCCGTCAGCCGGAGCCAGCAGTAAGGAACCGACAAGGATCTGGCTAATGGCTTCGGCCATATCACTTACCGCCGGGCCCCGGGGCCCGAGACGGGGAAGAAGGGACACTTTCATTACTTGGGAGATAAGATCCTGAAAATACCTTCTGGAGGACGAGTCTGCTTTCAACCCCTGGATGTGAGTCAGCGAACGCGCGTGGGAAATCACGACCGCTCTCATGCTTGATGAGCGATTTCACAAACCGTAAAGGAGAATTAGTCATTATGTAGTCGAGGTGATGTTTCCAGTCGCGTCGCCCTCCTGAGCAACAGAAGATGGGGGAATCGGTTTAGAGTGCAAACAAGCAGCTCTAAAAGCGGCCGCCGCTCGGCGAGGCAAGCTTCAGCAGAGCTCTCTGTTCCGTTGCAATACTCTAGAAAAGGTTTGGGCTCTAAGGAGCTTCCCTTGATTTCCTGTTTGCGTAGAGGAAAGTTCTTATTTTCAAATCAACCGTTCCTGCGGCGGTCACTGGCCTCTTTTGCAGAAGACTCTGGTCTTCGTGCTGCGATGACTCGGCCACACGGCCGAGCGGCGCTCTCTGACCAATCACAACAGGCCTTTGCATCCGTGACTGGGACACAATCACACCGGCTTCTGTTGCGCTTCACTTACCGCACACAAAACCCACGGCTATAATTGGCTCCACTGCACCCTTCAGCCACTCTGGACGGGGCCAACTGGCAAACGCCAACACTTCCGCAGGAACTGGAAGAGCTCCAGAACCCCTGGTGGCGTCTCTGTGCCGATCAATCGTGACAAATGACTTCCAAACGTGCGGAAGAAGAGAAAACAAAAGCGACAGAACAGAGAGGAAGATGAACTGAAACTGCACGCTGTCCTGGTGGGTGACGACGACACGCCTCCAGATGTCAGCAAACACTCCATCAGACAGAAAGCTGCGGTTGAGGAGCAGAGCCGTTTGCTTCTCAGCGACCGCAGCGAAGACCGCGAGCGTGTCATTAAAACCGGCCGGTGGAATCCAGCAGGAGACGCAGAGAGCTTCTGGAGGAACGAAGGAACGGAAACGGACGCAGAAGGGCAAAGTGTCGGAGGGAAGATGAAACTTCGGCTCTTATCGGTTCCCCTGCAGGCCGGTGCAAAGTCACAAACATCAGCTAACCGACAACAAGCTAACCAGAGAGCGCGCAAACGCTGCTAGCTTAGAGGCTACAGGTCGTATATGCACCACTCTGAAAGGTCATCTAAGGTGTCGAATGAACTCGTCCTTAAAAGGAGCCTGTAGAAGCCGCACGGAGTCTTTTATGTCGGTCGAGCATCCCTCGCCGTTTTCCTGCAAGACTGCAGAAACGTCACCAGACTTTCCCATCGCCATGGGAGCGAGTAGATGGTGATTGACTTTTTATTCTTGTGTCAACTATTCCATTAAAAATGGGAGTCTAATTTGAGGCGGCGCCGTGCAGAGACTGGTCGCCGAGCGAGGAGCGTGTCTGGACTGGGATGAGAATAAGCACAAACGCTACCCCCTCCCTGAAGGGAAAACACGCCGCCGCCTGTCCTCCACTGAAAATTAAAGGGCTCAGATTCAAGGAGGCATTGGTGACGCAGGATCAGCCCAGACAGGAAGCGCAGGAGACATCGCTACGGCGCTAGCAGACGACCACAGCGCTGAGATTCAGGACCTACATGCTGAACCAATGGGAGGCGAGCGTGCGTTATGAGGGCCTGTAAATACTCAGGCATTCGTACAAGGAGGCGCGGCTGCGACTGATGTCATTTACTGAAGTTACGGGCCGCGTGCAGGAACCGTAAAAGCAGATCTGCCAAAAAAAGGGAAACGCTGGAGAACAGTCAGACTAAAATAAACGGCAAGAACTTTGCTTCGTGTTTGACACGCAAAAGGAACGAGAGGCTGGAGAAAGGAAAACATGCGCTCTGCAGACCGGAGCATAAAACATCTCCGACTGAAGGAGTTAGAAACTCGGGGGGGCTGAGCCCGAAGGAATAATACATGTCAGCAGGCCGGCGCGAGCAGACAGGGAGGCTGGGGGGGGGCAAAGCCAGACACCCAAGACACAGCGCTACGATGACACCTCCACAGATCTGCATTTCAGAAGACAGATCTGAGCCGCGGGCGGATCTCAGGAACCGGGATTAAGACCCAGACCGCAGACGCAGGAAAGCTGGAAACCTCGAGATTCAACAGAAAACGAAGCAGGGATTCAGAGTGTGCAGAGCGGCGTCTGTTTCAGTCGCCATCATCAACGGAATGATGGCGACTGAAACCCCCCCCCCCCCCCCAAGAGATGCAAACTCTGATCCGTCTGAACCTTCTAACAATATTTTTGAGAATTGTGACTTTTTATGAAAATTTGAACGATTTAAAAAAAGTAAAAATAAATTTGTATTGTTCCGTTTCATGATTCCAGTCATAATGGTAACGGGATTTATAGAGTCAGCATCTTTTCCATCAAAATGCACCAAGCGCGGCGGGGGGGGGTCGACTTGCGACCGCAATTTGTTCCGAGGGTTTTGGCGCAAGCCGATTTGGCGAGTCTCAAGTCGGCAACTAGCCGTATAAAACAAGTCGTGTTTAGACGAAGTACTCATCTTCCTCGGGTGTTCGGGAGATGCTGCAATGCTGTGGATGCTCCAGCACGAGGGTGAAGAGATGAAATTACATTTCTGGACGAACTGTTCCTTTAACGTTTCAGTGGTACCGATTCCTGCTCTCCGATCAGCAGCGCAGCCAAACGCGACCAATCCATCCGAGTCTTACTGCGGGTTCCATTTCTGCTTGTATTCAACACGTCTTTCCCACAGATGGATCCTGTTGCTAGCACCGAGCGACACACCTCGGGTTATCTTAAAAAAGTATCATCGTTACCGTAGAAACACCTCAGACATTTGCATCCGCAAATGTGAGCGAGCAGCGGTGGCAGCAAAATGTCAGTGTGTAAGGTTAAGGCTGCCTCTCTGGCGGTATTCCCGCCGCCGCCGCCGCCTCAGTAAAACGTTCCGCCGGTCCGCAGAAGACGAGCCGCTGGCATTTAACCGGATCCTCGCTATCTTTAACGGCCGCTGTGCGAACACGTTTTAATGGCTCCCCCTTGGATCATAGGCTACTCTGAAAGGCCACGATGGCCACCTCATTGAACACAGACAAGGACACGATGCTGACAAAGACATGATTTCAGTTTCATAACATCAGTTCATTATAAAGTGTAATAAAGACGGGAGGCCTCGCCGATATCCAAGAGGGAGATGGTCCGAAGCGCAAGGATCCCCGATCAGGTCCTTAAAATGTCATCAAATGAACTTCGATGGACCCAAAGTAGGACATTCTGATATTATACATGGGAAGTTAACTCTTTCAGTGCCAATAACGTCTAAAGACGTTCTTTTATAACCCCTGCGTTGAAATCTGCCTCTCATCAACTGCAAGTAACTCCAGAACGGAAAATGGTGAAAGACGAGACCTTGATCTTTCTTTTGATATGATTCGGTATTTGCTTAGTTATAGGAAAGAATATTCTGTGGGGATTGGAAAATCGGGCACCATGGGCGAGAACTGGGGCACTGCTGAAAATGGCTGGCACTGAAAGAGTTGAAGTCCCAAGAAGACATTTCTGGAGTTCCACAGCCACTCCTGAAGAACTGGAGAAGATGGGGACGAGCTCTAAAACGCCAAATACCTGCAGCTCATCCAGCTTCATCAAAACCCAAATCCAACTGAATGACATTAAACATGTTTTAAGAGTCGTTGCAATAAAGGACGTTAGCTTCACGCTAAGGGTCTCGGGTATTTAGGGAAATGATTTTCCTTATAACATTTCCCCTGGCTCCTAATATTGATTGAAACAGACATCCCAGAGAAAGAGACAGCCAACCTCCAGCAGCGCTGCCATCCTCATGTCCACTTCCAGCTGCCGACACATTTCAGCAGATGCCAGAGATAATAAGGACAGCGTATGTTCCCCCACATCGATTGCTGCTATTCTTACTGCCTGCAGATTCACCTCACAGCGGCCAAATTATACTTAAGGTTATTTCGACATCTCATCCAAGTACTAAAAAAATATGCATCTGCACCGCTACTAGAAAGGCAGAACCAATGTAAACTAATCTGCGGTTTCCACAGCAACATCACTCATCTGCAACATCCAACTGACATTTGTCTGTCGACTTCAAATGTGAAATCAAAGGCCTGTGTTTACACTACTTACAGCTTAGCGGTTTCTAAACGCAGACGATGACATCATCAGATTAGCTCGTGTTTGACCAATCGGCTCGTGACGTACATCACCCGGACTTCCTGTGTCTCAAAAAGGTTCCTCAACACCGACTTAACGAGAACCACAATAATTCTTAGATGTTCGAAATGGTTTCAGTGGACTCTGGGTAAGGGTTAGACCCTGAGGCTGCATATCTGATGACACACACACACACACACACACATACCCTGACGGGATGACACGCCGCCATGGAGATGTGATGCTGCCTGCTCATTGGAGGCATCGCACCTTCTCATGCCACTGGTCAGAGTTCACACACAGCCCCCCCCCCCCCCCCCCCCCCCAGTATCAGAGCAACGACAGCAAAGGGTCACCTTGATTGCTATCCGGGGGGGGGATCTTAATCAGACGCTTTCTTCTGGAGGTTTGTGCTGGCAGCAAAAGAGAGAACGTGGAGGCCCTTTTATTTTTTTGCTTTGGTAATTAGGTCTGGCACACGTCGCTATCAAAAAGGTATCAGTTCTAACACTTCAGTGGGAAGATGGCACCAGTCCATGTGACAGCGATGTTTAGGCCAGCCCCCCCCACACACACACACTTTATGATGAAAAGCAGACTGAAAGCTCTTTCAGGCTCTGACAAATCGAAAATGAGTCGAAGTTTCATTTCAGTGCAAATTGAAGGTGCCGGTGCCGTTTGTCAGCTCGCTGGTGCCGCTTTCTCACAGAGATTTGGATTTGAAATGAACTTCGGCCAACAGCAGCTGAGGAATAATGGAAACTGTGCCGAGCCACTTAGTGCACCTGTAACGCACTTCCGCTGTACTTTGTGTTCCTGAATGAGATTGCTGCATGTCGGGCACCATTTAATCCTAACGAAGGAGCCAGAGCGCGACTCATTCCACAGTTAATCCTCCTACTGACCAATTTAGCCCTGCCAAGATCATATTTAATTATCGCCTCGACTCTACAATGTCCAGCTGCTCCATGCTAATGCGGAAGTTGTCATCAAGTATTGGTGCTCTTTTAATGTTTTTTGCACGCACGCTGGGCGATTAATTATGAAGCGCTAAATGTGAGGCCAGCCAGAACCAGTGGGCGACAGATGCATGATGGGTCAGCGGGCTGGCAGCAGCTGGAAAAGAAGGTCACCCCTACCTGAGAGAGGAAGAAGACATGGAAGGATGAACAGAGGTGGATCTAGAACAGAGAAATGGGAATCAATGACCGACTAATGTTAATAGTGATTTAAAACTGCGAGATTCTGCAATAACTGACAAGCAATAAGAGACTCGTATCAGTGATGGCACCAGTGGCACTTTGTTAAAAGCTGTGAGAAGACTGCTGCACAATTTACTCGGCTAAGATAACTGGAATAACATGCCAAATCTGACATCAGGACAGAACCGGGTTCAGTAAAAGTATAAAAGATAAACAGCAGAGGGCAACAAATCTAGTTTACCTAATCCGACAAAAAAACAAGGCTGAAAATATGTAAAGCTGAAGATAGCCAAAACTATTTTGGGTTAACATTAGCACGTCTACAACAGCTGGAGCTAACATTGGTCTGCAGTACGTGCTGATGCTAACATGAGCATGTCCGCAGAAGGTTCAGCTAATTCATTCATAAAGCGGCATTAGCTGCAGACGTGCTAGAGTTAGCTGCAGATTCATCCTTTATATGAATGTAGTTTTACTCCAGGCCTTTTGTCAGACTAGATGTCTTCAGTACCCTTCCTAAAACCAACGACATTTTTGGAAGAGGATCTATTGTCAGCTCTCGGCTGCATGAAGACCTGAATGCTGCGATAATGGATGTGTTGCTTTTACACATATTGCTCTCAGCTGAGCAATTAAAGGCAGCTCCTTCTCCTGGTGACTCATTTCTCTTTTCAGGAGCATGTTTATTCATCGTGTTCCTCTCACTCCGAGCTCAGAGTGTCGGGAAGAGTCCCACGGCTTCGAGGCGGAGGGGAGGCCAGAAGGAAAACCAGCGTGAGCCTGCAGCGGCGTGGAGAGGAGAGTAAGCCACGGAAGGCTCGAGTGTGGTCAGCGCGTGGATCCCAGATGAAAGCGTGTGGGATGAGGAAGTGACAGGGCTGCTTGAGCGCTAACCGTCTAAAATGCTAAACGCTATCTACAAATGAGAGGCCTGCAGAGCGCAGGCAGTGGACTTAATCTCCTCAACCATCCCTCCACGTCACATCCCTTTAGTGAAGGCAGACACATGCTGCTGCTGGACGCGGGCAGGCCTATTTTTTTACCCAGAATGCATTTGTTTCATAGACGGTTATGTCAGCGTGTAGAATTATGTGACCAAGCTGATGCTGAGATGAAGTTGGGATGATAGGAGGATGCTAGCACAAGACAAAACAAGTTAGCATTCTCATATCCAACCATGTTGAGCCTCAGCTCACCCCCACCGTCTACAATAATATCCGGACGGATATTAGAGTTATATCCAGATCCAGAATTAATAATACTTGCATCCATTTTGGTGTGACAATAATCAAAAGTCTCACTGAACCCGGTCTTTCTGCATCATCTACATCGCTTTCTATACTTTCACAATAAAACCTTAAAGTATTTCTTTCGTCCGTGCACAGTCGGAGCGGTTCAGGTGCTGCAGCGGTTTTAAATTGGTTGAGACACTCTAGACGTTTTTGGAATGGAAGAGGTTTATAGCTTCTGGGCGAGGACTCAAGAAAATTAGTGCGATGGCACCTCGCAGGTCTGTCATCCGTCATCGCAAAGACATATGGGAGGCGGAGAAACGGTCTACAAATGAAAAGGAGGAAAGCCGCCGAGGTCAGGACGAGACCGTTAAGTCCAAGGTCAAAGGTCGTCATCCGTAAAACCCAACATGGATCAAACTCTGCGCGAAGTCTCCTCGTCATCAGATAATCCTCGGACATTAAAAAAAAAGCCGACAAGCTTGTGTTCAATCAGAAGGAAATCTCGCATCCCAGATTTTAATAGCGAGCGGACAAGCCCTTCGTGCACCTGCCCACACTCCGATGAATTCCGTGTGTACTCTAGATAAGGCAGCGGCGTCCTGCATATGGCTCCCTCTTCATGTTCGCCACACCTACATCATGTAATGACCCGGAGTTTACAAAGTCCATCCCACAGCGAAGGGAACGCCGGCTTGCCTCTTTAAAGCCAAAGTAGGTCTCAGAGATACGACAGCAACTCTAAGAGAAACGGATTAACTGGTCGTTCAAAAGGAGCCTGTCGGCGTGTCTGTGCCGTTTCCCAGCGTGCACGCTGCAGACCCGGGGATCGCTCGTTGCGTACGAGGATTAGGGTTTTACCTTCAGAGCAAAAATGACAGAAGTCAGTAATCCGACGCAAAGGAAACCGAACAGTTCAAATTAGTTTGACCTCAAAAAAAGGATTTTTGCGGCGCATGTTTACAGGAGAGACGCAACCCTCAAAAAGACAGGATGAACTTCAGCTCACCCAGAAGCATACGAGCTCTAGAACCCAGTATCCATTTCTCCGTCGGGCAGATGCTACTTTATTGGATCCTAAAACAGCGGATCCCGCCGCAACGTTCCATTTCCGTTGTTTAGTTTCTCCACGTTACAACTTTTATCCCACTTTTTCTATCGTTTTT
Source organism: Brachionichthys hirsutus (assembly GCF_040956055.1). NCBI lineage: Eukaryota > Metazoa > Chordata > Actinopteri > Lophiiformes > Brachionichthyidae > Brachionichthys > Brachionichthys hirsutus. Next base: position 11,262,752 of record NC_090901.1, read on the forward strand.
TTGCACGGACACGCCCGGAATAAGAATCCGACTCTCCTGGTCGGAAAAGAATACAGATCTATGATGAAAAATGTTTTTTCATCCTTGTGGGTAGCGACAGAAAACATTTATCAGCGCTCTCCTCTGGGCTGATAAGGTGTCTCTATTTATTCAGAGTGGAGGAGATAAGCCCTGAAGGAACCGCTGGGGGACGGGGGGGGGGGAGCGGTAGAGAGGGACGGAGGAAGAGGAAGACGAGCGTCATGCTGCCGTGTGTCTGCTCGAGCAGATGGAACGCTCTCCCTGCTCGGTCAGGAGGCCGGACCCTCCCTGACCCCCCCCCCCCCCCGGCCGCCTCTCCTGCTCGGACTAATCCGGTCCCACCGTGAGACCGCTTCTATAATCCAGGAGCATCCTATGTGCTGCGGCGTCCGACCGGGCCGAGCCTCACGGGGGGGGGGGGGGGGGGGGTCATGAATGGTGCTTCTGTCTCCTCCAAACAAGAGGCGACCGCTTCTGTCCTGTCAGCTGCTGATGGCCCATCCAGAGGTGGACGCCGTTCTCACGCCCGTGACGTTTGATGTTTGAGGCTTCACTGTTCTGCTATTTATTTACGCTTAAAAGGCGCTACCTCGCTGTCGTTACGATGCGTTCACTGCTTTTATTTCATTTAGCAGAGGCTACGCACTCACCCCCCCCCCCTCCGTTCATCATGCTTGATGCTCAAACGTACACAGCGCTAGCACATTAGCAACCCTCACAGAGAACAGTTTCTGACGCCTGTCAGAGTTCACTCTCTGGAAGGGTTTAAATCGGAGCCGGTTTTATTCCTTCCCCCCGATACACCAGATTATCATAGAGGGAGGGAGTCACATGACCTCAAGGTGGAAACTACGTCAAAGGTTCTAACAGGACTCGCAATTCATGTCCCATCTTAAACTTTGTCTATGCAAATTTGACTTACGTTAATTTGGTATCGCTGTCCGAGCTGCGACAGAATTCAGTGTTTCGTAAACAAAGTGCTCCAAAACTTTCACAAATATTTGGCACATTAAAAGAATGGCAGGTAACTGCCCCCCCCCCCCCCCCCCCCCAAACACACACACACACACAAAATAAAAATATAAAAACCTGAGAAAGGGGCGTTCCTGAAATACCCTCATGTCATTAAACGACCAATTAAACCTCTGAACACCCCTGTTCCACATTACATGACGCTCCTCCATCTTTTATTCTGACATGCGTTGATTAATTTCTAGTTTTACATAAATAATGACGTCTGGGGGGCTCACAGAGCCTAGGACCGCCCCTGCAATTCATATCTTTGAACCTGGTGGTCCCAGCCCGACTCTCCCAGTTTTCCCGGAACTCACCTTGGAGGAGCAGAAAGCGAAGGGAAGCACGTGAAAATGGAGCCGCGTAAACGATGCAATAGTCCGTCCGCAAGTTCGCGTGTTCCGGTCTCGTCCCGGTCTCGTCCCGGTCTCGTCCCGGTCTCGTCCCGGTGGGGGCGTGGGGGGGGGGTTCGGGAAGGCACCACTCCCGGCGTCGGACCGATCCGTCTTGAACCGAGCAACAAAGGAGTCTCAGGTTACAACGCCGAGCACTTTCTCCACGCCCAGGTGCCGAGTCACATGGTCAGCTCCAGGTGTGTGACTCTCCGCGAGCATAGTTGGGAGCGACACACCTGTGGGTTCCGCTCACGCGCTCGCTTCCACTGTCATCGCGGCTGTGGAGCGCGGAGCGCGATGAAGAGAGGGAGGAGAGGAGAGGGAGGAACCGAGCGAGAGGAAACATTCCCCTCCCACTCCACGCCTGTGTGTGTGCGTGTGCGTGTGCGTGTGCGTGTGCGTGTGCGTGTGCGTGCCTGTGTGTGTGTGGAGGCAAAAAGCGGCATGTCGAGGCTGAGGAAGAAGAGGGAACAAGTTGCTCCGTCTGTTCGCCAACATGATAGAATTTGTCCGTGGCGGTGGCGCGCTGAGAAAGCAGCCCCGTCCCAAAGTGTGGTCCGGAACGGGGGGGGGGTCGATCCCAGGTCATCCCGGGTCATCCCGGGTCATCCCGGGATAAATAATAAATGTTCTCGGAGAAGAAGAAAAGACGTCACAAACGTTCCATCAGACCGGGACGCGTATTTCCATAAAGCCATCGAATGCATTTGGATCTGCGCACGTTCTGACGTCACGCCCGTAGATATGATGACGTTTTCATCCACGTCCACGCGTTGTTATTCCCACAGGGATTAAACAACGTGTCGGTAAACTCACAATGTCACAGCCTTAAAGAGGATTTAAGATGCTTTAGTAATCCACAGTGGGGAAATTCATTTTACGCTACACGCATACCGGCCGGAGCGTGTGCACACGCACACACACGCGCACACACGCACTCAAAAGACCTGCAATAATCGATTGATAGTGGGGTGCAGCCACGTGGTAGTGGTTTTTGGGGTTCGCTGCCTTGCTCATGGGTATCTCTGCAGTGTTCAGGAAGTGCATACTGCATACCCAGTGCATACTGTCGATGCTGGACTTGAACCGGCCACCCTGCAGCTCCCAAGCTAAGTCCTCTAATAGTCTTTCTCGGGAGGAAAGTCGCCCTCGGTCACTCAGATTCTGTTCTATGTTTTTTTTTGCTTGTCTGTAATACATGAAGAAGAACAATAGCAGAAGGAACCTGTGTGCTCACGCACGCCCCCTTCAGTGAGGCAAAGGTACTGCCTGCCTCCCCTCCTGCTTTTTCCACCACAGCATTTTGTCCAACACATGTGAGGACATATATTGACCCATGCATGACATTGGGGACATACATCGGTCAATTGCATGTGCTTAATGTAAGTAATAAAAATGAGCTTTTGTGGGGGAGTGAGCAATCGGAGAGGAGGCTTCATAAACTTTAAACTTTACATTTGTTCTCCAGCGTTTGTGCGGTTTGGATGATGTAGAGAGAATCATGTTGAGATGTTGTTTTCCTCCACTTTTAAATTCATTTTAGATTGAGTTTATTTTCTAAAAGCCCACACTGGGACAATAACTGTAAATTAACCCTCGCTATAAATTCCACATGCGACACATCTGGCGTGATCGGCAGCTTCCCCGTCAAACAAACAGCCGAATAAAACAGAAATAAAGCTTTGTTATTTCATGCAAATGAACACAGATTAGCGTGGGAAGGGAGTTTGGGGACATCGCTCGGTTTAAATGTACATTGAGGAGCAACGCCTCCTCGTTTATTTCTATTGCTCTGGGTTCCGTTTGATCATGTCCTTACGAGAGCCACATCAGAAGTCATTACGGTGCAAATCATTGGTGTGATCTGCTGCACGGCGGAACCGTTAATCACAGGAACTATCACCCGGAATCAGAGCTACGCAAGCCTTTCATTCCCCCGAGACATCCAGTCAGTCGCATGTTCGACTGAGTCGTGACCCGTTCAGGACCCAGAAGCTGTTTCAGACGTGTTCAACATGTGTGTGAGCCTCAACCCATGAGAATATAAAGTTATTTTCTGCACATCACACTGTGTAATTAGCCTTCACAGGTCCTCACAGTGAATGATGAGATCTAGGAGAAAGCAGGACGAGCCAGACGAGTGTCAGGAAAGAAGACGCTTGGATAAGATCACAAACAGAGAGAGGAAGGTGGGGGCCACTCCACAGAATAATGAGTGATGGGACTATGGGGGGGGGGGGGTCAGAGCTCAATGACGTTGACTGACAGCTGCTGATCGATGCGTTTCCATCCGCCTCTTCTGGCTTTATGCTGGGGAACAGCATTCTGACAGGTGAAGCGTCTAACCATCATCACTTGATGCAACCTCGTTTATGACACAGCTTTTCCTGTTGATGCCATGGCCACATCGTTCAGGGTTCACAGTTCAATGTGGATAGAGCGCCCTCTGTTGGGGGCAGCCGGTAACTGCAGACACGATCTCTGACGTCATCAACCTGCTGAAGATCATTATCTGATAGATTTGTCTTCTCTTATTACCCCCCCCCCCCCCCCCCCATATGAATGATAATTAACATAGAATGTAGTGATTTTAAAATCCAAATCAACTTTGTTTTTGATAAATACGTATCAGAACTGACCCCTTGTCAGAAGACTCCTTGTCTTCTAACACTCAGTGTCTCCTTCCTGCTGCTCATCGTAGCTTTGATCTTAGTTCTGCTTTGACCCTTGCTCTGTCTCTTAGCTTCAGAGACTCATCTACATTAAAGTGTGTCACGTCTGAAGGTTTTGCTCCATCAGTGGGTGAAATGTGATCAAGATTAAATACAAAGATGTGTGGACTCGAATCAAAGATGAAATACCTGAAATATTTTTTTGGTCTCACTGGCAGCTTTTATGCAAATATGTTATTTTATTCATAACAATTTTAATAACAAGGTTTTAACACCAGATTTCCCCCCCTGATTCCAACGCTTGCAAGTAGAAGCGGCAGAATTTCAGAGCTGCAGAACAAACTGTTATTGTTTCCGTGAGGTTTGTGTGTGCAGTGTTTGTTTCCAGGATCGATCAGATAACCTTTCATAAATCAGCAGGATGTTTGTTTTCCATTAGGAGACTTTTTAAAGCATGCATTCATCATCTTGTGATGCATCTTACAATTCCATCGCTGCATGAGATTCATTTCTTTCTCCTGGCAAACCTGTTCTCATTTCTAGCAGAACAACAAGTACATCCGTCTTAGTCAGGATTTCTTATTGTGAACACACGGTGGAATATTCTGGAGCTCAGACAACCATTCGGCAGGATGCTCGGAACTGGCAGCTTGATCCTATCATGTGCAGACAGCGGTCAGAAAGAACAGCCATCCTCTTATTTTCTGGTCTGAAGGGCTGTTTGACGAGACTATTTTATGTTATTTGAATTATAAATGTAAAAGAACTCAAATAATATTCACCTATAATACTGCATAGATTATTTTCAATGCGTATACCACCAGGAATGAAGCACTAATTCTCTCTAAATCCTTTGTCCGCTTTTGACAATTCTAAAAATGTGCGTAATGCCACTTATAACACGTTATAACTACTTAACACGCTATAACAATCCATGCAGGCACGCACTTATCACCTATGATGCTGCATAGATTCTGTCAAATGAAATGTATTTATCTTACCATCAATTGCAAAATGTTATAATAACATAACCATTGAAATGATCTTGACTTGTTAGAAGCATGGATGCTTTATGAATGCATTATAATCCCCTGTGAAGCCTCCATAACACACAGAGAGAGATGTGTTCGTTTTTGAACGAGTGTTTTGTATATTTCATACAGCTGACATGAGTGCTTCTCTGCTTTGATTTCTCAGTAATTAACTTGCGTTTAATTTCATGTCATTTGGTGAAAACAAGCAGTTGGTGGAGGAGCATCATCGCAGGAGTGCAGGTGGTGAACGGCGTGAACGTTAATGTCCTGTTAGTCTCAACCACCTGTTCGCCATAAAGCACCAGCAAACGGCTCTTTTATTCCTCGTGTCCCTCGTAAACGTCCCTCATGCAGAATCGCAACTGTGCGTCTATCACTCTTGTTATTATTATCGGTGTCACCAGGTGAGGGTTGCCAGATATGCTGGAGTCGGTGCGATAACAGATGGAGCTGTTCGCAGACCGAAGCTGACACGGTGGTGACTGATAAAGGTGTGAAGAGAGACTGGAGGAAGGAGGTATAAAGAGGAAGGAGCTGCGACAGGGAGATCTCCACGACCTCGCTAAGCGAGCACGCAGCTGTCACTGCGACTTATAATTACAGGAAGGAGCGATGTGGCAGCTCCTGTACGTAGGCAAAGAGACAAGGAGACATCAGGTTTGGCAGGAAACGGACAGACAGGCTTATGGTGCCACCCTGACGGGCTGGGAATAACCACAAACTGGGAATAGCAGGGTGGCAGCAGTGTGTAGGCCGGTGTGAACAGACTGCAAGCATGTGTGTGTGTGTGTATGTGTGTGTGCGTGTGTCAGAGAGAGAGAGGAAAGGCACAATGTTTAATCTGAAGATTTGTGTTTCACACTTGTGTGGTGTTCAGGTTCTGTGGGAACCATTGAAACGGACACAGAGCAAAGTGATCGACGGGTGTGGATCTATGGAGATTACTTTTGGTTCCAATTTTTTTTGGTTGATTGCATAAAAAATAAACAAATTTATCTTCATACTTTATGGCTTTAGGTGCAGTGACACTGTCTAGTGTTCGGTTTGACAGTTATTCGAGACAAACAATATTTCCCAAAGGAGATACATCATATTTAAGTCCTAACCGAATCAGTTTCAGCTCCAATTTGATCTCAGATCAGCCTGGACCTTCTTTATTTCCTTTTATCTCACAGGAGTGCATTTTCTGTGATCCTATAATTCCAGGCAGGCAGGCAGGTGTGGACATACAGGAGCCGGTGTGTGTAATCCGGGCTGCATCAGCCTGGTGAAGCATGTTTCCTGATGCTGAGCCTTTCTCTGCTCCTCCTCTGTAGGGCTACCTGGACGATGCAGGAGGAGCTAGAGAAGTGTGATTAGATTGTGTGATGAGCTCAGAGAGGAAAACAATGACACTTTTCTTGTGTAAAGTGACAGCCCTACTGGCGCCAGGGGACATCAGATATGAGAAGACGAATGTCGCTCATGGTGCTTTTAAAGTCCAGAAATTTCAAGGTTGAAGTACACATTTCAGCATTTTAGCTTTGCTCGCAATGCTACACAGAAATGCACACATACGTATTCTAGATGTCTGGGATCAGCTTTAGTCTTTGCATGTCTGGAGACCCACAACAATAATAAGCCAGTCTGTGTAAAAATGTAAAAATATAAACAGCAGAATTGCTCCATATGTGCTGTTAACCTCTGCTGGGTCGTATTCATCAGCAAAGATGTTTGTTATTGTGATTAAATACGAATTAATTTTGCCAGTCTGCGATCCTGATTTGTGATGATCACTTTCATGTTTGCTAGTTTGATCACAAACCATCCTGAAACACATCAATGGATGTCGGTGACATTCAGGAGGAGCTGATTGGGTTTCCAGGCATCCTGGTTTAGATTCTGGATCATGTTCTTCCCCAACCAGAGCAGAGTCTGTTCTGAAGGAGCCTGGACAAATGACAGTGCCGTAATTCCCCACGTCCAGCAAACGTGACCTGAAATCATTGACTCTGCTGCAGCTGCTGCCTGCCTGCCTGCCTGTCTGCCTGTCTGTCTAATGTAATTGGTATTGATTATATATCTGAACAGTCGATGTCTGTCTGTACACTTTGTGTACGGATTAAAAGCTGCCTTTCAGTCCTGAGTGGGATATTTTCTGGATATTTGTATACTCTATGTGTGACCAGAGCAGAAAGTGGGTCGTGAGTTGGATTTGTTTGGGTTATATTTACCTTTGCGGAGGCAGAGTTATGTAATCACCGGTGTTGGTTGGTCTGTCTGTCTGTCTGTCTGTCTGTCTGTTAGCAAGACAACGCAAAATGTTCTGGATGGCTCTTGGTGACATTTTCAGGAATTGTTGGGAATGTTACCAGGAACAGATGATTCCTGTCATTGGAGCTTCAAAATGTGTTCCTCAATATCTCGGTTTATTATTGATCAATGTTTATGGAGGGGGGCCTCTATCTCAACACCGAATTTCATCCGGATGAAGAATGAGGTCAAGAAAAAATATTATATTTTAACATTGACATTGATGATTAACGTCTGTTAAAAATACACATCAACTCTGATTCACTTTTACTCTTCATGGTTTGTGCATAAAGATACCAAAAATAGAACCTTTTCATGATGATCCAGATCACCATGTGGACGCTGTACATTTCATTTTGAGGGGAATGAGCTGCTCGGCGGAGGTCTGAGCTCTCTGAGTGCTTTTCTAGTTTGTGTATAAAACTTATTTTCCGAGTACAATTTGTCCACCAAACTAGATTTCCGCTTCGAGCAGCGCTGCTGTGCCTGAACTCCTTCCAAGGAGAGCGCAGCCTCCTCAACGCTGTATGGGTTAGATTGCAGCCCGAGTGTGATATTGATTTTCTTCACTCTTTTTTGTGATTGATGGTTCAGAGAGAATATAGCTCCCAGCATGTTGAGGACTATGGGCGGCCCACTGAGCCTCTTTTGGAAGGCATGCTAATATGTGGGCTGCCCAGCAGCCTGTGCTGAATGGCACAAACAGCTAAGCCATCTGCTACACTCTATTTTCATTTCTCTGCCTACCAGCGGGAAGAGCTGCCGCCTGAAGGGACTCCGGCTGCTCTCATGCTCTCAGAGTCCTGTTTGTTCAACAGGTCAGGTCTGAGCTTTGCACAGGGGGGGGGGGACACACCACCAAACCAGATCTCATTTGAGGCCCCACAACCTCGCTCATCGCTTCACCGGACAGAGCCGCTGATAAAAAAAAAAAAAAAGCAAGAATACTAATACAAAAAGGTAATCCGGTGCCTTGAGAATTCAAGAAGATTAATGCCGCCACAGTTGTTAAATAGCCAGAACTCGATGTGTCCTTGAACACGCCTTGAACCAGGTTAAAAGGATCATCCAGTGGAAACTCGGTTTATGCAATTTCTCGAGTTGTGAGAGGAAAAAGTTCCACTTTTCCAGGTGAGAATGAAACAGAGGCTGGCAGGATTCATTTGAGATTACTTGGCGCAAACATGGTGTAATCCCCTTATCTGCATACTTACCGGTCCCTGACAGTGATCCAAAACTACCTCATGAACCTCATTGGCCTGATGTTCTGGCAGGAGAAAATCCCTGTCTAATGTGTCGGCCCAGGCAGCTTTAGCACCTGGCGCCCCAACGCTTATCTGTCGAACACCCAGAAGCACCTGCATTATCCCGCCGAAGCCTCACAACAAGTTCTAATATCCACACAGAGAAATTACAGCTCGTGTCAGAGCACAAACACACGGCGTGTAGAGTGCAGGGAGTGATCGTGACCTCATCAGAGAACACTGTAGTATCAGACATCCTCCATATTTGTGTTCGCTGGCTCCTATAGGACTTTAGAAGAGATAAGGTGGCTGCTTTAGTTTTAAATAAATAGATAATGCATCATGTTTCTATTTTTATTTCATATATCCTTCTTCAACACATAATATTAGAGCCTCGGTAAGATCTCCGTCCTCATTTACTGAGCTGGAAAGCCCTTTTGTGTGTTCACGAGCTATAAGGGTGTAATATAGGACAACCATCCATCCGTCCATCCGTCCATCCGTCCAATGCACACAGTGGAAATATAACCGCCATGAGAGATAATAACACATCCACAAAAGGTTCATCTGTGAAAAGCATAATCCTACATGTTACTGCATAACATGCAATGTATTCCGTCCTTTCAGCACATTTTGTTTCTGGAGAATGAATCAAAAAGCGTCCATTATTTTTCTATTAAATGTTGCATACGATGAAGTGACGCCTTTTTTTTCCAATTAAGGGATTTCTGCCACACATGGTTACAACTGCAATGTTCCCTCTAATTTTTCATGCGCCTGAGCAAACACACAAACTCCCTGAGCAGTCCCTCGGACAACTTTGAGCAACATTATAATAATACATTTTATTTTAAACGCACTTTACATTTGAAAGCAAATCTCAAAGTGCACTATAGTATAAAAATAAATAACATAAAAACAAGAGACAAAAATCAACAAATAAAACATAAAATCAACAAGCAAAGGATGTGTGTTCTGTGGTCCCGCGAGAGTCCTGGAACTCCGTTTACAATGGCGTCTATTATGCGCAAAAACATGTAGATCTAAAATCATTTTAAACAAAATGAAAACGTGCATGCTGTAAACCCAACATTATCCGGTGAAATAATATTTAATCTTTATTCCATTGCTCGTCTTACTTAAACTATGATCATCTTTGTATAATATCATTTTTTCCACTTGTTTGCTGAGTGAAGTTGTTCACGTGAAGGCTTCAAATGTTGCTTGTTTGTGTAAATGCTCAAGAGTTGGCATGTAAATTATAGTAAATTTGTGTAATAAAATTCAGAGTTAAATTGTTTGTGGGATTTTATTAACCAAAGTGTTCCATCATATGAAATAACACTAAAAATGGATTCATTCACACATTTCCGAGAACGATCCATGAATGGGAGCAAAGTGGAAATCCAGTCGGCACAGCGACAGCGAACCCGCAACAAGTCGATACATTTTGTTTCCTTTTTGACGCGTCACATCCGGACGACACAACTCCTGTGTCGGTCACGTGGATTCTGTTAAAGCGATACGCACCAATCCGGGGTTTCACGCATGCGCACTCGACACAGTGCTGACGCGCCAGTGTTGTTCGTCCAATCCCTAGGAAATAGCACAGAATGAATTTTTACGTGTTTATGTTGTTATGTTATGTGTTTTTCCTTCTAATTTCGGGGATTTCTTTTTCTTCACAATATCCATGAACAAAAAGTATTTAAGATGAGGATAAGATTATTTTTGGCTTTAATTGTATGCCTGTTAATTTATAACACATGCCGTCTTTTTGTTATTTCATGATAACCCTATATTATGGATACATTGATAAAAGCAAATAAACATAATAACTATTCCTTCAGTAATGAGCTTTACTCTTCCCTCGGTGATTTATGTTCTGTATTATTTTAATTAATAAATGAACAGGAAATAACAGAGAATATGATTCATTATAAACGGTGACTAAAGCTTTGTGAAGTTAATAGTTATTGATAATATAATGTCACCGAATTTTTACTTTATTTTGTCAGCGGTAATTAGTTACGTATTTATATAAAAAAAAAACATAAATCTAGTCTCGTTTCATCAATATCCGGTACCGCCATCTTTTTACTGAGGCCGGGATAATTAAACCGGTACACTTCTTCAGACTTTGCAGCCATTTCCATGAAGCAGCAGGTAACAGGTGAGGAAAGTTCTGCAGGATTCGGAGACAGACGTGAACTTCGCTTCAATAAGGCTGCGTTTCTGCTGTGTCAGTTTCTCTTGAAGTCGTCTTAAACGTGTTTTGATGGTGATTGATCATGCTTAGTTAATTAAAACAAACTACATTTTTACCGACGCAGCAGCTGTTAATTCAGCAAAATTCGTATTCATTAAAAATGCACCTTGTTTGTTTTTAATTGTTTTAATCCTTAATGACAGCAGAGCCGATCTTTGCGTGTCTACGGCGACATCTAGTGGTAAATATCGATTATCTAGCGAGTGCAGAAGACGCGAGTTCGATTTCTTTTGTTTGAATCGCGATTCTGCAAAAAAGCACATTATGCTGTATTGCATGTTTTTTTTTTTTATTAGGCGTGATTGTAGAATAGTCTAATTCAGATCGACAACAATTTAATTTATGGCAGACAGAATATCACGATTTGTAAAGCGGTCGGAGGGGGACACCGTAAACATCCTAAATATACGGGTTAAAAGGCGTTACTATCTATTAAAATAACTAATACGACATGTTTTAACCTATTTAAGTAAATGGAAAAACACTACTCTTTGAGAGTACCGATACATCATGCAAGACCGGAAGATATATATATCCCATGATGCAATGCGCTTCGGTGACTGTTTATATCAAATCGATAGTTATATTGATATAATTCACATTAAAGTATCTCCTGGACTTGCAGAGTATTCCGTCGTGACTGTGTTGAGAGGATCCAGATGTTTACTATCATTTATGGTTTCGCACCGTCGCTGAGGAGCGTGTGCGTCAGAGAGACGCCCCGGCCGGAGCGAGCGGAGAGTCAGCTTTGCGCAGTGGCAGTATCGTAGCCTATGAGGTCTATCCGAGGCGCGATTATTGCTAGTTGAAAACTTTACCCAATACCCCGCCTTGACGACTTGAAATATAGTCGGCAATGGCAATTTTTGACGGTCTCTAAGGAGACTGATACTTTGTTAAGGAAAAAAGACATTGAGATGTGGTTGGCAGGGTTTAACGATATACATTCTATAGACATTCCGGCTCTTCTCAGAGAGCCGGTTCTCTAGGCCGGTGTGCCGCGACAGATCGTCAGGTGTGCCGTGAGAAATATTCCAATGTCACAAAAATAATAAAAAATAAAAAATAATAATTTTTATTTTTTCTAATATCGCCTAATTGACATTGTCGGGTGTCCGCGCTGTAATAAAGCGTGTGTGCCGCCCGTAGATCGCGCTTCAGACTTTGAAGTGAACGACAGGAGCTGGTTTCCGTCATTGTGAGCCAAAAAAAAAGTCTGTTAAAGTCTAACGTGATTGGTCGAGATGTGTGTGTGGGCGTGTGCGTGTCCACAACGAGCAGGGGGAGGGGGGGGGGGGGCTTGTTTACGCACATGCAGCACAGCGAGCGGACGAAGCGAAAGGGAGGCAGGGAGAGAGAGAACTTTAGACCAGAGACAAACGACGCGCTAGAAAGGGTAAGAGAAAAAACGAGTGATAGAAAACATAGAAAAATCTGGAGACATTTTAATGCGGTTGACACAAAGGCAAAATAAAATAAAGTAAGATCGTATCTTGAGGAGCCGCTTATCCAAAGAAGTGCAGACCCACTGAGCTGGTGGGAGTCCAGGTGTTCAGTCTACCCACGTCTCACACACGCAATGGCACGGAGACTGTCCCCTCAGAGAGAATCTCCAAAACAGCACAGATGATAACAGAAGGATCAGCCCCTCCAAGCTGAGCCACTTGGTTTTCTTTGATGCCAATCTTCAGTAAAACAGTAGAACTGTTACCTGAATGCTGCTTTATCTTTTGCACTTTTTAATTTATCTTTTCTTGTTGTGTTGTTAGAGATTTACATGCAGAGATTTGACCTTGTTCTCTGTGAGATGTGTTTGGTTTGATTTTGTATTTTATATTATATAATATGTTTATTGTAGCTAGCAGTGCAAAGAGGATTTAAATAAAGACATTTAATAAACATTTAATATATTGCATGTTTTTACATTAGTAGCTTATTTTACACAATGCACATGGTTTGGTATTAAATTAATTTTGTCAACAAACAATCTGAGGAGCCACTTGGGAGCCAAAAGAACCGGCTCTCTTAAAAGAGCCGGAATTCCCATCACTACATTGAACTGAAACAAGATGGTGTTTTAAAGCTAAACTTTGCTGATCTTTCTTTGGACAGTTTTTGGTTATCTGTTGCCAAGGAGTTCCCCATTCTAGCCAACAAAGCTATTCTGTCATTGCTCCCGTTTTCAACCACATATCTGTGTGAGCTGAGCTTCTCAAGCTCGACGGCGATAAAAACTAAAAACAGAGAGAGACTGAGAGCTGATGAGGAAGAGCTTCGTGTGTCTTTCTACCATTACTGCAGGATATCCATTTTGTGTTCATCCAAACAGCCCCAGGTTTCACACTAAGTACATATTATATTAGATGAGCTTTATTATAATATATAGAGTTAATAATATAGTTTTTTAATGTATTTATACTTAGTGTGAAACCTTAGTGTGTTAGAACGTCATTTTGTGTCATTTTGGTTCGTGGTGTGCCGCAGGATTTTGTAAATGTAAAAAGTGTGCCGCGGCTCAAAAAAGGTTGGGAAACACTGCTCTAGGCTCCCAAGTGGCTCCTCAGACTTTTCGTTGTTGTTTGTGACAAAATTAATTTAACACCAAATCATGTGCATTGTGTACCATTAGCGACTAATGTAAAAGCATACAATATATCAAATGTTTATTAAATGTCTTTATTTAAATCATCTTTGCACTGTTAGCTACAGAGAACATATTATATATTATAAAATCAAAACCAAACTAAATACAGCTGATATTTTGAAAAAGTTTTATATGACATCGGAATGTTGTCATGGTTCTTGTTTGCTTCAGTTGTACGTTTATGAATTTTGTATTTCATCTTGTTCACGTGTTGCATTCTTTTAGCAGAGGTACATTTATACATTCTGCAGAGGTGAAGTCTGGAGATGACCTCGTCTTGATTTCTAACCACACACTGAAGTCTGATAGTTGAGACCAGGACCATGGTTGGAACCGTAGCAAGGAGGGGTGGGAGCAGAGACATGGTCCTTGCGGTTCAAGCTCACCTTTAGCTTTGCGCAGTGGCAGTATAGTAGCCTATGAGGTTCATCCGAGGCGTGATTGTTGCTAGTTGAAAACTTTACCCAATACCCCGCCTCGACGACTCGAAATACAGTCGGCAGTGGCAATTTTTGATGGTCTCTGAGGAGACTGGTCAGTTGTTGAGAGTTAAAGCCAAAAGGTTACTTAAATGCTGATAGCAGGAATTGGCTCTGTTGCTGAATTTCAACCGATAAATTAAAGTAATTACTGGAGAAACATAAATGTTTATTTACGCCATAAATGATGGATGTTTGTTTTAATTATGACGTTCCAGGACAATTGTCTGTTTCCTTTTTTCCTTTGTATTCCATATCTATTTTCACGTAAAGATCAATTTTGAAATAGTGATATATATTTATAGAGAGATGGTCTCATTATCTGTGGATATTGATATTTTTTTGTTAGTATTTTATAAAATCTGTTAGTTGAGACCAGGACCATGGTTGGAACCGTAGCAAGGAGGGGTGGGAGCAGAGACATGGTCCTTGCGGTTCAAACCCATCTTCAGCTTTGCGCAGTGGCAGCATCGTAGCCTATGAGGTTCATCCGAGGCGCGATTATTGCTAGTTGAAAACTTTACCCAACACCCCGCCGCGATGACTCGAAATACAGTCGGCAATGGCGATTTTTGACGGTTTCTAAGGAGACTGATTAGTTGTTGAATGTTGAAGACGGAAGTTCATGCATGTCTTGGACTGTAAACGTTGCAGGATGCATGTCCTGCCAGCAGAGGGGACTCCGACACAGGATACACCTTAGCGAACCAGAGGAAAGGAAATAATACGAAGTCGAGGAACAAGTAAATATGTCAAGCATACCTTAATCTGTTTTAAATTAATGATGTGTTGAAGTATAGTCAACAAGGGCAGTCCGTTTTTGATGTCTCTAACAACAGGACAGGAGTCCCCCTTTTCTTCTGTTGTTGTTACATGTTCTCTTAAAATACAGCTGATATTTTGAAAAAGTTTTATATGACATCGAAATGTTGTCATGGTTCTTGTTTGCTTCAGTTGTACGTTTATGAATTTTGTATTTCATCTTGTTCACGTGTTGCATTCTTTTAGCAGAGGTACATTTATACATTCTGCAGAGGTGAAGTCTGGAGGTGACCTCGTCTTGATTTCTAACCACACACTGAAGTCTGATAGTTGAGACCAGGACCATGGTTGGAACCATAGCAAGGAGGGGTGGGAGCAGAGTCATGGTCCTTGCGGTTCAAGCTTACCTTTAGCTTTGCGCAGTGGCAGTATCGTAGCCTATGAGGTTCGTCCGGGGCGTGGTTATTGCTAGTTGAAAACTTTACCCAATACCCCGCCTTGACGACTCGAAATACAGTCGGCAATGGCAATTTTTGGCGGTCTCTAAGGAGACAGATAAATCGTTGAAAGTTAAAGACAGAAGTTTATGCATGTCTTGGACTGTAAACTGTTCTGCCAGCAGAGGGGACTCTGAAACGGGATACACCTTCGTGAACCAGAGGAAAGGAAGGAATATGAAGTCGAGGAACAAGTAAATATGTCAAGCATACCTTAATCTGCTTTAAATTAATGATGAATTGGAATATAGTTAACAAAGGCAGTCCGTTTTTGACGTCTCTAAGGACAGGACGGGAGTCCCCCTTTTTCTTCTGTTGTTATTACATTTTCTCTAAAATACAGCTGATATTTTGGAAACGTTTTACACGACATCGAAATGTTGTCACGGTTCTTGTTTGCTTCAGTTGTACGTTTATGAATTTTGTATTTCATGATGATGATGATGAATATATTTATTAGATAGAATGTTAGAGTACAAGTACAGTCACACAGTAGCATGTATTACAGTACAAGTACAGTCAAACATCCTGTCTAAGAGGAGCATTTCAAAAAAGCCCTTGCGGTCTTGTTTCCATTGAAAGTCCTTCGTACATAAATCAGCGACATTTAACAATACAAATTTAACAATACAAATAAAAATAAAACCAATATTAAATTGCTCAATTGATGCAAAATCACATTAGAAAAATAAAAATAATTTTACACCACAGATGCAAACTAACAATACATTTAAAATAAATTACACCACAGATGCAAAACGACAATGAATGACAATAAATTACAAAGACACTTAATATGTGCAACGTAGGTGGACAAAAAAGGGGGTTGATCCGGAGAGAGTCGTAATGACTATCTTCGTTTCTGCCCCCCTGAAAGGTGTATTTTTAGGGCTGTTTTGAAGGAGGCCAAAGAGGTGCATGTTTTGAGGGCAGGAGTCATGTGGAGTCTTGTTCGTGTGTTGCATTCTTTTAGCAGAGGTACATTTATACATTCTGCAGATGACCTCGTCTTGATTTCTAACCACACACTGAAGTCTGATAGTTGAGACCAGGACCATGGTTGGAACCGTAGCAAGGAGGGGTGGGAGCAGAGACATGGTCCTTGCGGTTCACTCTCATCCTCAGCTTTGCGCAGTGGCAGTATCGTAGCCTATGAGGTTTATCCGAGGCGTGATTATTGCTAGTTGAAAACTTTACCCAATACCCCGCCTTGACGACTCGTAATACAGTCGGCAATGGCAATTTTTGATGGTCTCTGAGGAGACTGGTCAGTTGTTGAAAGTTAAAGCCAAAAAGTTATTTAAATGCTGATAGCAGGAATTGGCTCTGTTGCTGAATTTCAACCGGTAAATTAAAGTACTTACTGGAGAAACGTAAATGTTTATTTACGCCATAAATGATGGATGGTTGTTTTAATTATGACGTTCCAGGACAATTGTCTGTTTCCTTTTTTCCTTTGTATTCCATATCTATTTTCACGTAAAGATCAATTTTGAAATAGTGATATATATTTATAGAGAGAGGGTCTCATTATCTGTGGATATTGATATTTTTTTGTTAGTATTTTATAAAATCTGTTAGTTGAGACCAGGACCATGGTTGGAACCGTAGCAAGGAGGGGTGGGAGCAGAGACATGGTCCTTGCGGTTCACTCTCATCTTCAGCTTTGCGCAGTGGCAGTATCGTAGCCTATGAGGTTTATCCGAGGCGTGATTATTGCTAGTTGAAAACTTTACCCAATACCCCGCCTTGACGACTCGAAATACAGTCGGCAATGGCAATTTTTGGTGGTCTCTGAGGAGACTGGTCAGTTGTTGAAAGTTAAAGCCAAAAGGTTATTTAAATGCTGATAGCAGGAATTGGCTCTGTTGCTGAATTTCAACCGATAAATTAAAGTAATTACTGGAGAAACATGAAAGTTTGTTTACGCCATAAATGATGGATGTTTGTTTTAATTATGACGTTCCAGGACAATTGTCTGTTTCCTTTTTTCCTTTGTATTCCATATCTATTTTCACGTAAAGATCAATTTTGAAATAGTGATATATATTTATAGAGAGAGGGTCTCATTATCTGTGGATATTGATATTTTTTTGTTAGTATTTTATAAAATCTGTTAGTTGAGACCAGGACCATGGTTGGAACCGTAGCAAGGAGGGGTGGGAGCAGAGACATGGTCCTTGCGGTTCATTCTCGTCTTCAGCTTTGCGCAGTGGCGGTATTGTAGCCTATGAGGTTTATCCGAGGCGTGATTATTGCTAGTTGAAAACTTTACCCAATGCCCCGCCTTGACGACTCGAAATACAGTCGGCAGTGGCAATTTTTGATGGTCTCTGAGGAGACTGGTCAGTTGTTGAGAGTTAGAGCCAAAAGGTTATTTAAATGCTGATAGCAGGAATTAGCCCTGTTGCTGAATTTCAACCGATAAATTAAAGTAATTACTGGAGAGACGTAAATGTTTATTTACACCATAAATGATGGATGTTTGTTTTAATTATGACGTTCCAGGACAATTGTCTGTTTCCTTTTTTCCTTTGTATTCCATATCTATTTTCACGTAAAGATAAATTTTGAAATAGTGATATATATTTATAGAGAGAGGGTCTCATTATCTGTGGATATTGATATTTGTTTGTTAGTATTTTATAAAATCTGTTAGTTCAGACCAGGACCATGGTTGGAACCGTAGCAAGGAGGGGTGGGAGCAGAGACATGGTCCTTGCGGTTCAAACCCATCTTCGGCTTTGCGCAGTGGCAGTACCGTAGCCTATGAGGTTCATCCGAGGCGTGATTATTGCTAGTTGAAAACTTTGCCCAATACCCTGCCGTGACGACTCGAAATACAGTCGGCAATGGCAATTTGTGACGGTCTCTAAGGAGACTGATTATTTGTTGAATGTTAAAGACAAAAGTTCGTGCATGTCTTGGACTGTAAATGTTGCAGGATGCATGTCCTACCAGCAGAGGGGACTCCGACACAGGATACACCTTAGCGAACCAGAGGAAAGGAAATAATATGAAGTCGAGGAACAAGTAAATATGTCAAGCATACCTTAATCTGTTTTAAATTAATGATGTGTTGAAGTATAGTCAACAAGGGCAGTCCGTTTTTGATGTCTCTAACAACAGGACAGGAGTCCCCCTTTTCTTCTGTTGTTGTTACATGTTCTCTTAAAATACAGCTGATATTTTGAAAAAGTTTTATATGACATCGAAATGTTGTCATGGTTCTTGTTTGCTTCAGTTGTACGTTTATGAATTTTGTATTTCATCTTGTTCACGTGTTGCATTCTTTTAGCAGAGGTACATTTATACATTCTGCAGAGGTGAAGTCTGGAGGTGACCTCGTCTTGATTTCTAACCACACACTGAAGTCTGATAGTTGAGACCAGGACCATGGTTGGAACCATAGCAAGGAGGGGTGGGAGCAGAGTCATGGTCCTTGCGGTTCAAGCTTACCTTTAGCTTTGCGCAGTGGCAGTATCGTAGCCTATGAGGTTCGTCCGGGGCGTGGTTATTGCTAGTTGAAAACTTTACCCAATACCCCGCCTTGACGACTCGAAATACAGTCGGCAATGGCAATTTTTGGCGGTCTCTAAGGAGACAGATAAATCGTTGAAAGTTAAAGACAGAAGTTTATGCATGTCTTGGACTGTAAACTGTTCTGCCAGCAGAGGGGACTCTGAAACGGGATACACCTTCGTGAACCAGAGGAAAGGAAGGAATATGAAGTCGAGGAACAAGTAAATATGTCAAGCATACCTTAATCTGCTTTAAATTAATGATGAATTGGAATATAGTTAACAAAGGCAGTCCGTTTTTGACGTCTCTAAGGACAGGACGGGAGTCCCCCTTTTTCTTCTGTTGTTATTACATTTTCTCTAAAATACAGCTGATATTTTGGAAACGTTTTACACGACATCGAAATGTTGTCACGGTTCTTGTTTGCTTCAGTTGTACGTTTATGAATTTTGTATTTCATGATGATGATGATGAATATATTTATTAGATAGAATGTTAGAGTACAAGTACAGTCACACAGTAGCATGTATTACAGTACAAGTACAGTCAAACATCCTGTCTAAGAGGAGCATTTCAAAAAAGCCCTTGCGGTCTTGTTTCCATTGAAAGTCCTTCGTACATAAATCAGCGACATTTAACAATACAAATTTAACAATACAAATAAAAATAAAACCAATATTAAATTGCTCAATTGATGCAAAATCACATTAGAAAAATAAAAATAATTTTACACCACAGATGCAAACTAACAATACATTTAAAATAAATTACACCACAGATGCAAAACGACAATGAATGACAATAAATTACAAAGACACTTAATATGTGCAACGTAGGTGGACAAAAAAGGGGGTTGATCCGGAGAGAGTCGTAATGACTATCTTCGTTTCTGCCCCCCTGAAAGGTGTATTTTTAGGGCTGTTTTGAAGGAGGCCAAAGAGGTGCATGTTTTGAGGGCAGGAGTCATGTGGAGTCTTGTTCGTGTGTTGCATTCTTTTAGCAGAGGTACATTTATACATTCTGCAGATGACCTCGTCTTGATTTCTAACCACACACTGAAGTCTGATAGTTGAGACCAGGACCATGGTTGGAACCGTAGCAAGGAGGGGTGGGAGCAGAGACATGGTCCTTGCGGTTCACTCTCATCCTCAGCTTTGCGCAGTGGCAGTATCGTAGCCTATGAGGTTTATCCGAGGCGTGATTATTGCTAGTTGAAAACTTTACCCAATACCCCGCCTTGACGACTCGTAATACAGTCGGCAATGGCAATTTTTGATGGTCTCTGAGGAGACTGGTCAGTTGTTGAAAGTTAAAGCCAAAAAGTTATTTAAATGCTGATAGCAGGAATTGGCTCTGTTGCTGAATTTCAACCGGTAAATTAAAGTACTTACTGGAGAAACGTAAATGTTTATTTACGCCATAAATGATGGATGGTTGTTTTAATTATGACGTTCCAGGACAATTGTCTGTTTCCTTTTTTCCTTTGTATTCCATATCTATTTTCACGTAAATATCAATTTTGAAATAGTGATATATATTTATAGAGAGAGGGTCTCATTATCTGTGGATATTGATATTTTTTTGTTAGTATTTTATAAAATCTGTTAGTTGAGACCAGGACCATGGTTGGAACCGTAGCAAGGAGGGGTGGGAGCAGAGACATGGTCCTTGCGGTTCACTCTCATCTTCAGCTTTGCGCAGTGGCAGTATCGTAGCCTATGAGGTTTATCCGAGGCGTGATTATTGCTAGTTGAAAACTTTACCCAATACCCCGCCTTGACGACTCGAAATACAGTCGGCAATGGCAATTTTTGGTGGTCTCTGAGGAGACTGGTCAGTTGTTGAAAGTTAAAGCCAAAAGGTTATTTAAATGCTGATAGCAGGAATTGGCTCTGTTGCTGAATTTCAACCGATAAATTAAAGTAATTACTGGAGAAACATGAAAGTTTGTTTACGCCATAAATGATGGATGTTTGTTTTAATTATGACGTTCCAGGACAATTGTCTGTTTCCTTTTTTCCTTTGTATTCCATATCTATTTTCACGTAAAGATCAATTTTGAAATAGTGATATATATTTATAGAGAGAGGGTCTCATTATCTGTGGATATTGATATTTTTTTGTTAGTATTTTATAAAATCTGTTAGTTGAGACCAGGACCATGGTTGGAACCGTAGCAAGGAGGGGTGGGAGCAGAGACATGGTCCTTGCGGTTCATTCTCGTCTTCAGCTTTGCGCAGTGGCGGTATTGTAGCCTATGAGGTTTATCCGAGGCGTGATTATTGCTAGTTGAAAACTTTACCCAATGCCCCGCCTTGACGACTCGAAATACAGTCGGCAGTGGCAATTTTTGATGGTCTCTGAGGAGACTGGTCAGTTGTTGAGAGTTAGAGCCAAAAGGTTATTTAAATGCTGATAGCAGGAATTAGCCCTGTTGCTGAATTTCAACCGATAAATTAAAGTAATTACTGGAGAGACGTAAATGTTTATTTACACCATAAATGATGGATGTTTGTTTTAATTATGATGTTCCAGGACAATTGTCTGTTTCCTTTTTTCCTTTGTATTCCATATCTATTTTCACGTAAAGATAAATTTTGAAATAGTGATATATATTTATAGAGAGAGGGTCTCATTATCTGTGGATATTGATATTTGTTTGTTAGTATTTTATAAAATCTGTTAGTTCAGACCAGGACCATGGTTGGAACCGTAGCAAGGAGGGGTGGGAGCAGAGACATGGTCCTTGCGGTTCAAACCCATCTTCGGCTTTGCGCAGTGGCAGTACCGTAGCCTATGAGGTTCATCCGAGGCGTGATTATTGCTAGTTGAAAGCTTTGCCCAATACCCTGCCGTGACGACTCGAAATACAGTCGGCAATGGCAATTTGTGACGGTCTCTAAGGAGACTGATTATTTGTTGAATGTTAAAGACAAAAGTTCGTGCATGTCTTGGACTGTAAACGTTGCAGGATGCATGTCCTACCAGCAGAGGGGACTCCGACACAGGATACACCTTAGCGAACCAGAGGAAAGGAAATAATATGAAGTCGAGGAACAAGTAAATATGTCAAGCATACCTTAATCTGTTTTAAATTAATGATGTGTTGAAGTATAGTCAACAAGGGCAGTCCGTTTTTGATGTCTCTAACAACAGGACAGGAGTCCCCCTTTTCTTCTGTTGTTGTTACATGTTCTCTTAAAATACAGCTGATATTTTGAAAAAGTTTTATATGACATCGAAATGTTGTCATGGTTCTTGTTTGCTTCAGTTGTACGTTTATGAATTTTGTATTTCATCTTGTTCACGTGTTGCATTCTTTTAGCAGAGGTACATTTATACATTCTGCAGAGGTGAAGTCTGGAGATGACCTCGTCTTGATTTCTAACCACACACTGAAGTCTGATAGTTGAGACCAGGACCATGGTTGGAACCGTAGCAAGGAGGGGTGGGAGCAGAGACATGGTCCTTGCGGTTCAAACCCACCTTCGGCTTTGCGCAGTGGCAGTATCGTAGCCTATGAGGTTCATCCGAGGCGTGATTATTGCTAGTTGAAAACTTTACCCAATACCCCGCCTTGATGACTTGAAATACAGTCGGCAATGGCAATTTTTGGCGGTCTCTAAGGAGACAGATGAATTGTTGAAAGTTAAAGACAGAAGTTTATGCATGTCTTGGACTGTAAACTGTTCTGCCAGCAGAGGGGACTCTGAAACGGGATATACCTTCGTGAACCAGAGGAAAGGAAGGAATATGAAGTCGAGGAACAAGTAAATATGTCAAGCATACCTTAATCTGCTTTAAATTAATGATGACTTGAAATATAGTTAACAAAGGCAGTCCGTTTTTGACGTCTCTAAGGACAGGACAGGAGTCCCCCTTTTTCTTCTGTTGTTATTACATTTTCTCTAAAATACAGCTGATATTTTGGAAACGTTTTACACGACATTGAAATGTTGTCACGGTTCTTGTTTGCTTCAGTTGTACGTTTATGAATTTTGTATTTCATGATGATGATGATGAATATATTTATTAGATAGAATGTTAGAGTACAAGTACAGTCACACAGTAGCATGTATTACAGTACAAGTACAGTCAAACATCCTGTCTAAGAGGAGCATTTCAAAAAAGCCCTTGCGGTCTTGTTTCCATTGAAAGTCCTTCGTACATAAATCAGCGACATTTAACAATACAAATAAAAATAAAACCAATATTAAATTACTCAATTGATGCAAAATCACATTAGAAAAATAAAAATAATTTTACACCACAGATGCAAACTAACAATACATTTAAAATAAATTACACCACAGATGCAAAACGACAATGAATGACAATAAATTACAAAGACACTTAATATGTGCAACGTAGGTGGACAAAAAAGGGGGTTGATCCGGAGAGAGTCGTAATGACTATCTTCGTTTCTGCCCCCCTGAAAGGTGTATTTTTAGGGCTGTTTTGAAGGAGGCCAAAGAGGTGCATGTTTTGAGGGCAGGAGTCATGTGGAGTCTTGTTCGTGTGTTGCATTCTTTTAGCAGAGGTACATTTATACATTCTGCAGATGACCTCGTCTTGATTTCTAACCACACACTGAAGTCTGATAGTTGAGACCAGGACCATGGTTGGAACCGTAGCAAGGAGGGGTGGGAGCAGAGACATGGTCCTTGCGGTTCACTCTCATCTTCAGCTTTGCGCAGTGGCAGTATCGTAGCCTATGAGGTTTATCCGAGGCGTGATTATTGCTAGTTGAAAACTTTACCCAATACCCCGCCTTGACGACTTGAAATACAGTCGGCAATGGCAATTTTTGATGGTCTCTAAGGAGACTGATTATTTGTTGAATGTTAAAGACAAAAGTTCGTGCATGTCGTGGACTGTAAATGTTGCAGGATGCATGTCCCACCAGCAGAGGGGACTCCGACACAGGATACACCTTAGCGAACCAGAGGAAAGGAAATAATACGAAGTCCAGGAACAAGCAAATATGTCAAGCATACCTTAATCTGCTTTAAATTAATGATGACTTGAAATATAGTTAACAAAGGCAGTCCGTTTTTGACGTCTCTAAGGACAGGACAGGAGTCCCCCTTTTTCTTCTGTTGTTATTACATTTTCTCTAAAATACAGCTGATATTTTGGAAACGTTTTACACGACATCGAAATGTTGTCATGGTTCTTGTTTGCTTCAGTTGTACGTTTATGAATTTTGTATTCCATCTTGTTCACGTGTTGCATTCTTTTAGCAGAGGTACATTTATACATTCTGCAGAGGTGAAGTCTGGAGATGACCTCGTCTTGATTTCTAACCACACACTGAAGTCTGATAGTTGAGACCAGGACCATGGTTGGAACCGTAGCAAGGAGGGGTGGGAGCAGAGACATGGTCCTTGCGGTTCAAGCTCACCTTTAGCTTTGCGCAGTGGCAGTATCGTAGCCTATGAGGTTCATCTGAGGCGTGATTGTTGCTGGTTGAAAACTTTACCCAATACCCCGCCTTGATGACTTGAAATACAGTCGGCAATGGCAATTTTTGATGGTCTCTGAGGAGACTGGTCAGTTGTTGAGAGTTAAAGCCAAAGGGTTATTTAAATGCTGATAGCAGGAATTGGCTCTGTTGCTGAATTTCAACCGATAAATTAAAGTAATTACTGGAGAAACATAAATGTTTATTTACGCCATAAATGATAGATGTTTGTTTTAATTATGACGTTCCAGGACAATTGTCTGTTTCCTTTTTTCCTTTGTATTCCATATCTATTTTCACGTAAAGATCAATTTTGAAATAGTGATATATATTTATAGAGAGAGGGTCTCATTATCTGTGGATATTGATATTTTTTTGTTAGTATTTTATAAAATCTGTTAGTTGAGACCAGGACCATGGTTGGAACCGTAGCAAGGAGGGGTGGGAGCAGAGACATGGTCCTTGCGGTTCAAACCCATCTTCAGCTTTGCGCAGTGGCAGTATCGTAGCCTATGAGGTTCATCCGAGGCGTGATTATTGCTAGTTGAAAACTTTACCCAATACCCCGCCGTGATGACTCGAAGTACGGTCGGCAATGGCAATTTTTGACCGTCTCTAAGGAGACTGATTATTTGTTGAATGTCAAAGGCAGAAGCTCATGCATGCCTTGGACTGTAAATGTTGCAGGATGCGTGTCCTACCAGCAGAGGGGACCCCGACACAGGATACACCTTCGTGAACCAGAGGAAAGGAAATAATATCAAGTCTAGCAGAGGTTGGCAACCTTTTTCATGACGTGTGCCACTTTACAACTGTACACAAGCCTAAAGTGAAACTGAAAGAGGAAACGCGTTCGTGAAGCAGAGGAAGGGAAAGAATACGAAGTCGAGGAAGGATAAATATGTCAAGTATACTTTAATCTGTTTCAGCTGTTTTAAATGAATGTATGACTTGTAATATAGTCAACAAGGGCAGTCGGTTTTTAACGTCTCTAAGGATAGGACAGGATCTCTTCCGGTCCGATGGAATTTTTGGCTATTATTTTTTGCGTGAATTTGCGGAAGCTTTTAATTTTTTCCTCGTAGTCGGGAGGGAGTTGTCCCCTGACACCATAATGGTCCACCTCTAAAATCTTCATTCTTCATTTCCGTGGCGATTGTTTGGACTCTGAGTCCGATCTGCATGGTGGAAACACCATGGACGTCTGCCCTCTGTGTCTTCAAGAACATTTTCAAGTTCAGGCCATTTGCTCTTATTATACCTCTGAAAGCTTTCGTCATCTTTTTACATTGAGTCAGTTCTCCACACTGCCGTCTCCAACGTCTCACCATTGATTCATTGATGTGAAGCGTGCGTGCAGCAGCTCTATTTCCGTCTTTAATAGCCAGATCGATTGCCTTTAACGTGAAAGCTGCAACAAATAAATTTCTTCTTGTGTTTTTGCATGAAATGAAAAATGGCTCTTCAAAATACAATACAATTGCTGTTCAAACTTCAGGGGATAACTTTGCTCCAAGAGTTGTGCCTTGTTTCGTCGCTTCACGTTGCCACTTTTAATTAATGCGGCGGTTTCGGAGCATATGAAGCACGCTGGTTTTGAACTGGCTGCTGGAAGAATGAACATACAGGTCTCCG
The DNA here is from genome assembly GCF_040956055.1 of Brachionichthys hirsutus. NCBI lineage: Eukaryota > Metazoa > Chordata > Actinopteri > Lophiiformes > Brachionichthyidae > Brachionichthys > Brachionichthys hirsutus. The sequence continues at coordinate 11,288,696 of NC_090901.1, forward strand.
TCCAGTCATCTCTAAAACAACGGTTTTCCCCATCAACCTGCCTAACTTTTGAGCAAGCCATACCGTCAGCAGCACCGTCTCTTCCTCTCTGCCGCTCTGGTGTGCTGGCCGTGCAAGGGTTAACCAAAGGTGTGATTGGCTCAACTGAGTGACGCTGTTGCCGTATTAACTGGAGTAGCAGCGCCCGTGATCGACTGTTAAATTTTAAGTACAATTTAGTAGGTAAGTGACAATTTACTACAAAATAAACGCGAATAACGTAAAAGAAAAGAAAAAGATTTCTGTCTTTGACGTTCAAGAAATATTTTGAGTGGCCTCATTTTGCAACTGTCGGCGCTGGGGTTACGACTGCAGTCATTACTCTGGGTTTGGTTCAGTAATGCGATTACTGTAATCCAGTTGCTCGTAATGTATCTTTCCTCTGGATCCTGTAATCGGATTGTAAGGAACGAGTGGCGCTTTCAGACAAATGGAGTGTTTGGTTGTGTGATATGCCCAAAAATAGTGCAACCATTTTTGTGTTTATTTAATTTAGGCAGCTGCAAGATCATTTCCTTTGTTTTGCAGGGTTCGATATTTCCCTTTTAATTTAATTGACAGTGATTTTATATTATTTCTTGCATGTCATTGAGATTGAGTCTGAAGCGTGGGCGGATGCTCCCACCTGAAACAATCCGGGGCGCCACTGCTCCGTTGACAAAAGTTCCACCTTGGTGCTGCTTACGTTTTATCATTTTTGTTAATGACATGCATGAAATAATATAAAATGACATCACTGTCAATTAAATTAAAAAGGAAATATCGAACCCTGCAAAACAAAGGAAATGATCTTGCAGCTGCCTAAATTAAATAAACACAAAAATGGTTGCACTATTTTTGGGCATATCACAGTTGTCTTCATCAGAGGTGGACCAGAGGCTTTGTGAGAGATTCGTCCCCACATAAGTTACTGGGATTTGTTGTTGTGCAGTTTGACCCATTTGCTCCTCCACCCACTGAGGGCTGATCCGTTTGTAGAAAGGGAGTTTCAGGGTTCCTCTCATATCTCTGTGGAGTTGCTGCCCTGCATCAGATGTGTCGTCTCCATTTGTATGGTAAAATTACGGTAAATAATGTGAGATGATAGCCTTTCATCTTTAGCAGCATGTTTTCCCATCTCTCACTGACATGTTAGATTCTCCTCTGCTGAAGTGAAACAGCGACAAACGACTTTATTCTATGGAAGCGACGGCTTGAGCTTTACCAAACATAAACAAATAAATCGCACAGCATCACAGGACTAGTTCCTAGGTAACCATGTGACAGGGCCGACAATTGCTATGGAAACCAGTTTATCCTCTCTGTGTCTCTGTCTCTCAGGTCTTTGAGGAAATGTGTGAGAATATTCTCTTTTCTGTGAATTGATTTTTCTCTTCAGGCTTGACAGCTGTGAAGGAAGACACCGTCACGTCACAAAAAGTATTTTCCCTTCTTGCTGTAGGATATATTCAGGCTACAACATTCAGGCTACGACTACAAAATTCATGGTTGATAATAAAATGTGAGTGGCAGAACTCACGTAGCTCACTGAAAGTCAATGAACTGCAAATCCTTCAGCACCAGATGAAATGTAAAATCCCTTCTTTGTAATTGATGTCTACGACACCATTTAAAATGAGGTCAGTGCACATTTAGCTCTTTGTGGCATCACCTTTTCTTTCAATTCAGTGTTTGGGAACCTTTTACTTACCGGTAATACATTATTAATCGACTCCATTGTGTATTTTGTGCTTCGTAACAGGTCTGACAACTAAATGTTTTCATACCAACATTAAGAGCCAATCAGATTCAAATCTCCCTTAATACTTTCTACAACGAATTAAATCATAAGTCCAGTTCCTTTTAACCTTGCACCTTTTTTCCAGTACCCCTCGAACCACAGTTCGGAGGTGTAGTGGTTGAAATCGTTCCCGAGGAAATTGGACACCACTCATCACAACATCGATATAGAATTAATGTTCTGGTTCAGATTAGGGATGTACCGATCGATCGGCCGGCGTCGATTTCCTTAAATTTTCAGGATCGGCAATCGGCCGATTTCCACATATGAGAGCGATCTTATCCACAGATCTTATCCACCTCCGCACAGGCCTGAAAGTCAGCCACTGTCCGATTCTGCTCTGCCATGAGATCTGTGACAGGCACGCCTGCTTGCCCGAGCCAATGGCTCCGCCCCTTGCTGTGTTGAAAGCGCCTGTTTGGCTTGGCTGGACATGTAGATGAGAAAAGGAGAAGTGTTAAACATTCTGAACTATTTTTTTGTAGAATTGATGCTTCAGAGTTTTATTTCACATCATTAACTTGCAGGAAGACACTTGACACCCGGCGTGGACCTTAGAAAGAAATTGAATCACAGGTACAGGTGCTGAAAGTCGAACATTGAGTATAAATAATAATTGATCATTAATCGTTATTGAGGCGATATCTTCAAACAATATCCAATATCTTGATTTTATAATTTGCTTTTATTTCATATAGGTCTACAAACTACAATTATCCTGAGCAATATTACAAATGAAAGCGTATTTCAGGACCAGAGTAAACAAAAACTCGTTTGAATCATTTTCCTTAGATCTTTTGTTCGGGACGCTCATTTGCAATCTGCTTTGCAGCTGGTCTTTTATTTAGTTCCTGTTCTGGTTACAACTAAATGAAAAATCTGTCCTCCCTTCAAAGACGGGGACATCACAGTCCTTTCTCTTCAAAAGAAAAGCAGGTGCAAATCAAAAAAGAGATGCTTTGATTTGCAGCCAATCACGGACGTCCCTGTTGCATCACCGTCAGGCAACTTCTCTTCCTCTTTCCTCTTCAGACAAAACGGTCCATTTTTCTCAGTTTAGACATTCAGGGATTACGCCAGTGAATGCAAACCTTATTATTATGTTATTCAACACACCCAATTAAACTTGTTCCAATCTTCTAATGCCGTAATCGCTGCCTGCTGTTCGAAGGGTTGCCCCCAATTACCCGTCTCCGTTGACAGCCTGACACTCGGCTGCATCGTGACGGAACTTCAGCTCCGTCTTCCTTGAAATCCTTTCGAGCAGAGGCGATCGGTTGTCTCCTCTCGCCGCTCTACTCTCTGTCCCAGTTTGGAATAAAAGTGACAGAAAGTTTCCACGTCATTCGCATTTCATATTCCAGCTCAACGCCATTAGTTCACCTGGTGTGAGTTTGTGTGTTAAGAACTTCACCTGATTTGGAATGAGTATCAGAAACTGTTACTGCACTACACAGACAAATGATTGTAATAGCACACCCTCTTCTAACAAAGCCCCACCCTCTTCCACCTTCAGGTTGACGTATGCAACGTGGACAGATGAGGACAGACCCTGGACGGGGGGGTCGCAAAGTTCAGCAACGCTGCCGTTCGTTTACTGCAACCGTTTCTATTCGAATGTGTCGCTGTGCATTCAGTGTCACTTCATTATGTCCATTTCAGACGCTCGTCTTGTCCCAAACCCGCCGGCTTATTCACTCTTTATTACGAGCTAAGCCCACTAATTAGTTCAGCAGCCAACAATGGATATTCACACTGCGTAATTATGATGCAACTGGGATGTCCTTCAGCAAAAGTCTTTTATTTTGTTGGTAAAAGACTTCTGCTGTGCGTTGACAATTAAAAAAAAAAAAACATCAGTGAGTTTTCTACACATATTTTCTGAAGCTCATTGTGTGAAACAAATGAGCTGTTTGAAACTCATTAGGTTTCTGTAAATGTGTTGGTTGAGAGTTAATAAATATGTAGAATACTGGTGAAATAAAGCTGTACCCTGGTGGGCAGGTTGGTTTTACATGTATTGTTAGTCAGGAAGGAAACCCCTGGTCCTGCTGACCGTACCGGTACCGGCACCGCCCTGGCAGCCCTGCTGACTCTTGCAGTCCCGGTAGGCCTACTAGCCGGTGGCTCTCAGAAAGAACATTCTGAAGGGTCCAACTTGCCCCTCTTTCCTGCTGATCCGAGTGCTTTTAATTGGGATTATTTGACAAGAGTTTTACCTGCTCTCAGCTCAGACTCTGATGGTGTGTCGTATTAACTAGTGAGCCTGCATAGTCACTTAAGTCAGAAGAAAACTTCACAAGGAACTTTGACAGGAATTCACAATGGGCCCCAAACATTTACCCCTGCTCACATCCACCCACCCCCACCAGTGGTGCAATTCTTTGTAATCCTTAATTAAAATAATGAGACTTCATTGAGTTGCATGTCACAAATGGGCTGATATCCATATCCCAGGCCTCTATCGCAGCGCTTCAGGCACAGGGGAGTCATTTTATACAACTACCTCATAAGCACACGAATGAAACTCCCCAATGTATGCACAGAACAAAGCATTTACTCCCAGGGACCCACCACGTCCATGTCCTGACCTTCCTAAATGAACCTGACTTGAGGAGGAGGACCTGGTGCTGAGGGCGGTGAGTTATCCCAACCAGCCGTGTAATCCCTCAGAAAGTAGCTCTTTCACAATCCTATTATTGCAACATGACAGGTCAGAGCATGGTCAAAGCAATTGGTCAGAGCAAATGTAGAACGCTGTTCCATTAAATGGACACGTTCATTCATAAAGGATGAGATCATATCGCACTAACTGACATGTTTTATTGTGTAGCGTGATCATGTGAGGTGGTTTGGTGCCCATTAGCAGACCAGCGTCTCCATAAGGATGGTTATTGTCTATGCTTAATATTATATTTACCTCCGCCGAGGGGAGGCGGGGTTATGTAATCACCGGCGGTTGTTTGTCTGTCCGTCTGTCTTTCTGTTAGCAAGATAACTCAAAAAGATCTGGACGGATCTTGATGACATTTACGGTAACTGTTGTGAATGTTACCAGAAACAGATGATAACGTTTTGAAATTTGAAATTTTCGTTAACATTGCATTCAATGGAAATGTGTTCCTCAATATCTCGGTTAATTATTGGCCGATATTTATGGAATTTGACACACTATCTCTGTCTAAACACCGAATTTCGGTGGTTTGATCGGATCAAAAATCTATTTAAAATACACATCAACTCCGATTTAATTCTTACGTTTCATGGTTGGTGTACAAAGATACCAAGAACAATTTAGAACCTTTCGGTGATGCTCCAGATCACCATGTGGACGTTGTAAATCTAATTACGAGAGGAATGAGCTGCTTGGCGGAGGTCTGTGCTCTTTGAGTGCTTTTCTAGTTCATTTTGAAATTATGAAGAAGAGTGCTCTAAAAGAAGTGCAACCAAGATAAAAGTCACAAAGCAAGTAGGTTTAAAGCAGAGCCGGGGAGTAGTTCAGATATATTTTGCAGAAGCTTAACGTAATCTAAATCCCAACAACAACGTCTGCAGTCACAATGGCTGCCCTCTGGATTCTGTTAAAGCAGCGCTTCATGCAGTTCTACTCCAAAGTATTTTCATTTCCATTTTTGTCCCATGCGGCAGTAAGTTTCTCCCAAATTTGTCAAGTAGTTTGTTTGATAATTGATATTTTTATTGAAGTTCCACCCCTCAAAACTAGGGTCACGCGCGGTCACCCTGTTTCCATTTTGGCTTTGGGTCCCAAAGATTCGATGATTCGATGATCCCAGAGATGTGATTTGGTGCCGTAATGACAGCAAGTCAGACAAATACAGTGGCGAGGATCATTAAGAAGAACGTTAAAATACAAAATACAAAAGTTAGAATATTCAAGGGCGGGATGGTTAAGAAGGAGTGAAAAGATGCAAGAAAGGGTGCAGGAAATGCCGTCTGTCTGGAACCCCTGTGAGGTATGAATGATGTTTTTGGTTCTGGTGTTTGGACCTGGATGGTCTTCAGTCAGTGCTGCCAAAAAGGCGCTGTAGCAACGGACTGATGGCTAAAAAGGAAGCGAGACATGAGACGCTTTCCTCAGGGCGCAGCTGGGACATCTGAAGCGCGTACAGGCTTCTGACAGGATGTCAGGTGTGAGTTTATTAAGGTACTACTTCATGTCACGGCCTCACGCTGAGCCTCATCTGTTCTCTTGTCACGGCTTATTAAAGCCAGCTAAAAATGGCTTCTGCTCTAATTCAACACCAGACGGGTTTCAGGGACTTTGAAGTTCTTGTTTGATGCCATTTGTCTGCCAAAACCCTGAAAATGTCAGGAATGAAAGAGGTTTGAGGCTAATTTTAACTTTGAATATAGTTTCCTAACTGACCTTAGCCGAGTATAAACACATCTAAGCCGTGTGGTCTGTTTAAAGAGGTTTGACCGGCGGCGTTAACGCTGCTGGTCTTTAGCCAGCTTCCTCTGGAATGACAGGGAACGCCTGAGAGTTCCATCTGTGCAGTCTTGCTGTGATTTATCAATGCACCTATTAGGAGAAGGAACTGATCCACTGGGAAAGAGACCTCCAGTCGCATTCCAAAAAACAAGAAGCACTTTCATAGCCATGAAAATTGCAGCAACAGGCTTAAATAAAACTAGAATCCTTTCCTGTTTTCATGGGACGCCGGAGAAAACCCGGAATCTGATCCGATTTCCAACAGAAAATAAATCCGCTGCTAAACTGTTGTGGGAGTGGAGACCTGACCGATGCATTCATGTTTGTGATAATTAGCTTAACCATGATGTACTGTCGCTTCTCTAAGGATGACGTGATGAGTGGCGTCATGGGGGGGTTAGTATTATCTTGTGTTTATGTTGTAGTTGATAAATGAGGTTTAGATGACAAGCATTCCATTACACACAGCATTCATTTAATTTGTGTTAATCTTGCCAATGAATCCACTTTAACGTTTCTCGCTCTGCATAATTCATTTGGAGGCAGAGTTTTTGGTACAAACGTTCCCCACCGGCACTGAGGCGGTTGTCAACGGAAACGTGATTACAGACACCATCGCCCCTTCATTTTAAATCTGATTCAGATGAGATGATTGCATGTCTGTCCCCGCTGGGTGCCAAAAGACTCTCCTCCAGGTCCTGGATTATCACAGTATTTATTCTGAGATCACATGGTCTGGATTGTATTTTTATTTACTCATACAGGGACAGCGATCACTGCCCACTGCGCCACCGTGCTGCCCATGGAGACGTTGTACTGAGGCTGAGAGTGGGAACACGAGTTCCCGATATTTAGGGGGTTTGGTGAAGGTCGGATAGAGATCTGGTCGACGCTAAGATGGACGGACATTTAATAATGTCGGTGACATAGATTGGTAAAATGCAGTATTCCAATTATTCTAAAAAGGGAATAATTGTTAAATAATGTTTGAATAAGGTAAAACCTCTGTCTTAGTTTTACATGATGTTAAACCGAATGTTTGTCTCAGCATTTATAGAATTGTATTTTCTGACGATGAAAAAGATGAAGCTAATGATTAGTCAGGCGACGCGTCTGCAGCCGTGAACAGAGCGAGCCTGACGCTTACTCCGCCTTATTGATGGCTTCCCGTCCTCACCTTTAACCTGTTCCTGTGAGACCGGTTATTACGTCCCAAACAGCCGGTCAGGATCTGCATCCAGGTCAGGAACGCCCACACTCGGGTCTGGGAGCGATGGAGCGTCAGCGTATGGTCAACTACCATGACCGATCTCCTGTCAGGCAGATTCTCCTTCCACTGAATAAACACGGAGCTCAAAGACGCCGGCGTCTGAAACAAACAGCAGCAGAAAAACTTTATTAGGAACAAAATCCTTCATACAAATGGCAATTATTCCGACGTCCTGAAGACACTCTTTGATGCCGAGCAGCAAACCCATCTGAAAGCTTATGCAACAAGTGCCAGTGATGAGTAAAGCCTGTGGATGAAAGGCGACCCGTGCAGTTGGTAATAGTACGAGCTGTGACAAGACCATCTGGCTGTCAGCCTGCTAATGCTCTATGTCACCGATTTATTCTCTGTGTGTTTATCAATGCCCTTCAGATAAACAAATAGCTGGTAATTATTAAGTTATTATTAAGTTTCCAGCAGAATTATTAGATTACTTTTAAGGTCTGGAACAAATCTCAGTCTTTTATTAATCCAGGTCTGCTGGATGAAAATATGTGCAGTATCTTTAACTCATTGAGTGCCAGCCATTTTCAGCTCAGCTATACGCTGAGTGCCACAGCTGAGATACTTCTAGAACCGGCTCCAACATGCACAGAGCCCATTCAGAAACTGGCTTTTATTTGATTTGTTTAAGACGTTTAGAAATATTTCATCTTCCTCTTGTATTGGTTGTGTAGCGCTAGCAGCGCCGCAGTGTTGTTGTTGTTGTTCCTGTTGTTGTTCATGCTGCAGCTTTAAGATGAAGGTGGAGAAACAAGTGAGGAGATCTGGATTTAGAAGTATGCATGCGGTTTAGTAAACACACCAGTTTACTGGAACCAGTGGAGAGCGTTCCTCTGCAAAACCAAATCATCCTGCTTTCTGTTTACCCGCCCGAGTTTTTGTGTAATTCAGGAAAAGTTCTCATAACATCTTGTCTTCCTGTCGGGATCGGTGCATCTAAATACATCTAACTTAACATACTTCAGCATCCCAGTGTTTAATGTAAAATTGAAATGTTTGCTGGATAAAAATATATATATTGGCGTTTATTTTTTTGCTGACCCGCTGTGTTATTGTGTCTCTGTTTTGAGAAGCTTAAAAGGAAGTCAGTCAATATCCCACAGAGCGCCGCGCGAGACCAAGAAAAAGCAATTTAAGCAGCCGGAGATGAATTGTTTTGTGTCTTCCAGATATCAGTGAGGTGATTCTTTAAAAGTCGATATGCCGGAAAATGTGAGGGCAGAGAGACGGCGGCAAAAAACTGCAGATCTGATCCGGAGAACGGGAACAGGAGATTGGCTTTCGATGGAGACGTCCGCTCCTATTTGATCGCTTCCTCCGAACAGCAGCCAAACACCTGATCTCTGATAGACTGTGAGGAAATGAGGAGTAGAAGCGCATGCTGCTAAAGCCACCGGGGACGATTAGCGGCCTCCTCTGGAGACGAGCTGCTGGAGTGTTAAATGTAGAGACATCAGCACAGACCATCACTGGAACATGTGATCACCTCAGCTCTCCAGGAAACACACAGGCAATGTTCTCCTCCTTTGTGGGAAAGCTTTTCTGTTTCTTTACCTGCATGTTTAAGGACAGGCTCTCGCTCCGCTGGAGGTTGGGGATCCGGATCAGATTTGAACCTGGAGGCCGATGTAACGATGACGGGGGTCACGTCTTTGTAAAAAGCTCACCTTTTCATCAGCATTTTGATTTACAAAGATGATTCTGGTTAATGTTGACAACATCTAATGGTGTGTTTTTTTTATTTACTACTTGATCACACTAAAAATAAGTGATGCATATGGAGCGTTATTCTTTTTCCCTTTGACTCCCACATCTTAGAGGCAGCGTTCCGTTCAGATCAGCAGGAACAGCAGAACCATTTGTTCTGGCATTAGATTAAGTCTTCCTGCTAAAAAAAAAAAGTGAAGTAACTTTAATTACATGGAACTGCACGTTTGTGAATGTGACGAATCCCTATGGGGGTTACTTTATAAACCCGACGAACACTGAGCCTATTTGGAACTAAAATAATGTTGTTGTGGACGAGGAAAATGTGCCGATAGCAGTTGCTAAGAAACTGGTGAGGCGCCGCTGCTGTCGGACGGTGATAATTATACGACTGGAATGTGATCACTGGTGAATAATTTATCCAGGAGAGATGAAGAGATGGTGAAAGTCGCCCCCCCCCCCCCCTCCCCAAATGTATTACCGCAGGTGACGGAGACCCTGCGATGACCTCCGGCTCAGCCAAATGAAAGACGGGAGTCCCAGTGATTGTTAGATGGAGATCTCATCTTCAGATGAGGAAACAAGAGTGTAAATGTCAAAGCTCAGCAGCTGCTGCAGCAACACCTGCCTGCCTCGGTTTGCTTCCCCTGCAGTGAAACTCTGCAGCCACGCCTTTCCTTGGCCTGGCAGGTTCGTACGATTCGGCCTTGATGCGGGGGGGGGGTCAGCCTCAACCTTCGGGGTGCGGGAGGGATTCAGGTCCCGGAGGGATGGCAGATTGAAGCCAATCACCTTCCCAGCAGAGCAGATGATGCTCCACAGTCGGTCTGCGTCTTTGGCGACAGCAGCAGCAGTGCAACAGATGGTGATGGAGGAGGAAGAGGAAGGGATGGACTCAGTCATCATCTTCAGCAGGTTCAGCTTCTCTTTTGGGGGACTGGTTTGGCTCGCACTGGGATAAGAGGGTTCCCCGTGGAGGGGGCCTCCACGGCGGTGGCGGGACCGGTGGGGCTGGGGAGTTCCTGAAGACGACCACCTCCGTTCAGTGTTGAGGACTTGTTTATTCTGAAGGACCAGGTCTCCTGGGGCGGACCCCTTCCCTGGGGGGGGGGGGGGGGGGGGGGCGTCCGTGACCTTTTATACCCCTCGTCATGTAATGTGACACGACTCAGAACTTGTTCAGATATTTTTTTCGATGTACTCGGCTTTTTTCGTGCTTGTCGTGCACATGGTTCATTTCCAACTCACACACACCTTGTTAACTGTGTATTCCTCCTTTACGAACGTTTCCAACTTTGTGTTGCTCTCATCATCAACATAATTTCATGCCGTTCCTACTCCTCTCTTTGTTGACACTTAAAAGCGGTAAGAAAAGCTCGGAGAAAACAAGCAAGCAGTCACACGCAGCAGAAAACAGGTTGAACGTGACTGAGGAGCTGTTCCTTTGTGTTGATACCGGTGTGTGCTGGGATGACTTCACAGCAAACCTGATGCTGGTGAATGCTCCAGTACAGGAATACTGCACACATTGCTCGAGCAGCAGGAATAGAAGGGTTAATTGGGTCCAAACTGCCCCTGCGGCCCGTCACAGGTTAATCAGGCCGTGCAGCCAATCACTGCACCCCCAGTTTTGTTTAATGGTGAGCGTGTAGACGTGGTATCCACTCACTCCCAACCTGTGTGGCATATCGTTTATTGAGAAAGGCATGAAATGATAAGCGAGTGTTTTCTTAAACCACCTCCCAGAAGTCTTTTTGTTTTGTTCAGCATTATATGAATATTAAACGGTCGTGTTCTCAGGCTCGGCTTGGTGCTGCAAGTATGTTATCAAGTAGCTGGAAGTCTCACGCAGAAACACCTGAGCTGTGTTTGAACTCAGCCAATGGCACATCGCCCTCTCACAGCCGTTGGATGTGGCGAGCCCCCGTTGTGCGTCAGAGCGGAGAACGTTCCGTCGGACCAGACGAGCCCTGCAGGCTGCAGAGAGTTCACTGGTGTGGGCGAGCTGGTGCCCACTGGCCTCTCTCCTCCGCTGTCAGTCGTCTTAGTTCTACTCATCACCCATTCTGAAATCTGCCTCAAACCTGAGACCAATCGGAGCAGGAAAAATAGGATTTCACTTTCAAAGCGACGGCTTCTAAAGGACGATCCTTTCAGATGCATGAAGAGCGAACCGCCGGTGCTCTGATGAGAAAGGCGCACAGTGTTTTCAGCATCAGAGGCTCGTTTATCCTGCCTGGGTATTCATTTTGAAATGAGAACACCTGTGGCTGCGTCTTTATCCTGTTGGCTCAAGAAGAATTTTATTTAAAAATGTTTCGCATTGGGTTTTATTGTTCACTCGTGATGACCCCGCTGTTTTCACCTCCTGCAGGATGTTCAAATGACGACATCTGACATTAAATCTGACATTAAGCTGCAGACTTTCCTCCCTCAGACTTTTATTTTCTTAAAGGTCATGCATAACATTGACAAGAGTTTCGCAAACCTATTGCAAGAAAGATATCCAAGCTAGAATTAAATTACTGTCAGGAATTTGACATCTGTTGCCTGTCAGAGTCAGGCGTCTTTTTATACTTAAATTATTTTTTAAATGTTCATTAGAAAAAGATGAAAGGTTATCTCATCAGATCTCATCTTTAATGAGAAAACATTATAATTATGAGATTAGGATTTAATCTTTCTGAGATCTTAAAATAAAGAGAGAAATCTCATAGTTTCGTAATCTTGTAAAATCTTGTAATTATGTGAAAATAGCTAGCAATTTTTAGTTGAAATTTAGATAATTGAAAATTTGATACGATTTTGTAATTTTTCTTTTGTCATAATTAAGATTTCGCAATTGCATTTTTCTGATACATATGAGATATTCTCTTTCTTTAAAATATTCTAGATCATTTCTTATGATCCCAAGATTTTTTTTAAATCAGATCTTCTCAGATTTGTTTCATAGATTATGTCAAGGTCCCGATCTCAGTCTTGAACTAAAGTGTCCCATATTTTCCCTCCGTGAATGTAATTTCCTGAGGATTGATTAAAAGAGCAGTCAGTGTTAAAAAAAAGCGGCCCTCAGACTTAAGTCAAGTGTTGTATTTATGCTGTTTCCTCGGTGACGTTCTCATCTGTGATGGATGAGGATGGAAACGCCAGTCTTCAAATGCATGCACACACACACACATCCATGTTGGATGCCTGTGGGTAGGACTCTTCAGTCTGCAGTGATGATGCTGAGCATCCAGGGGCTAGAGGTCAGCCTCCGTCCTTCTCTGCTTCAGAGATAATCTGAAGAGAGACACATCCAGGATTTAAGCAGACGGTAGGCAGCCGAGTGTGGATTGTCTGAACTGGTTTAACTGTCTTCACTGTAGACCCAGATTCACTTCAGAAGAATAAAATACACATCTCTATCCGTTGCTGTGTTTTATCTGCTCTGCTCTCAAGCAAACCAACTTTGCTTTAACTTTGCAGACAGTGCTATTCTGACAAAAAGTACCCCAATGAAAACTAAAGCATGGAGGCTATAAATGTATCGTCTCGGGAGGAAATCGGGGCTACTTCCTGAACCTGTCAGCAATACTCAGCTTATAAAAGTGTCTAATTTTATTCTCTAAAGGAGCTTAATAGGAACAGTCTCCTGGTACCCGGTGGTCAGAGATACTCTTGGAATGTCACGGCCCCATGCCGCTGTCCCTTGGGAACATTTATTGGATGCGGCTGAAGAGATTATTGCTTTTCAAAACTGGAGTCTATACATGTGAAGAGGATTAGAATGTGATCTGAAAACCTTTGCTTGTAATCTGGACTTGTAATACGTCTGTAGCAACAAATCGGTAACAGGTTTTCTCCGATTCCATAATAATGGACACATTCTTGACCCAAATGTCAGGAATTCTCGAAACCCAGAGGTTAGGATTTACGATCAGACTCAGTGCAGCAAACTTATGATGGCATGTTATCTGTGACAGCAAGTGGCAAGCATGCAGAGAGCTAGCTGCTTTAGCTCTGGGTTTGTCATTGTCCTGGCGGCTCACTCAAGATAATTTGACGTGGGAAAGCGGGGGCGTCTCGTCCCCATTCAGCCTCTTTGTTGATCAGATGCATTTGACAGGCCCACTAATCCCGTCTGAGAGCGGAGCCGTGGCATCGCAGCGTGGAGTGGAAGTTGACGCACCGACACAAAGCTCTGTGACATTCCTCTTTGTGAATCAGAATGCATCTAATTCTGCTCCTTTAAATGAAGCTGCCGCTGTTTTACAGTTTTCTTTTGGACTTTGGTATCACAGCTCTCGTCCCTGCACATTCCTTTACTTTTGATTAAGAAAAAAAAGCCTCAATTTCATTTTATTATAGTTACTCAAACCGTAGTGTAGTCTTAGTAAAGTCGATTCCCGTTCTGCTACTGTTAATAATAAATAAATAAAATCCCATCAGTCATCACAATAAGAATCTGTCCTTTAACAGGAATGTCTTGATAATGACGAACAGTTAAAACAATTACAGAAATGTCTCATTATTTTCAAATATTGACTCTTATTTTGATCAGAATCTTCAGCATTCTTCTTGTCATGCCTCAGACAGACAGAGCCAGCGGTGAAGTGTTCTGGGTCTGGGTCGGTATGTCCGACCCATTCCTGTGAATCTGACACCTCCATTCTTAAAGGGGAACCACGAGGGGTTTTTACGGGGACAGTTTGTAGCTTTGGTTCCCACTTTTGTTCTGGGCATGAATCCTCCACAGCCGAACAGCCGGCGTCAGAAGCTCCTTCGGTCTCCGACTCCATCACCTCCCCTTCGTGCCTCCTTCAGAGGCTCCGGAGCTGACAACTTAAACGGGCGTTGAGGGGGACAGCAAGCACCATTAGGAATGGCAGCTTCTCTTCTGCCCCTGTAGAGACGTCTGGTAAATTAACCGGACAGCTTTCTGCGAGGACGCTGCGGACGTCAGCGCTGGTGCTCCGAGAGCAAGATCAAGAGTTCTATTGGGCGGCGTTGAAGCACAAACTATTACCACGGTTTTTGTTGCTAATATTAACAAACAGTCTGAGGTTAATGAGGAGGGCCTGTCCCATAATTGGGAATTTACTCTAAAATCAGGTATTGATGGCCATTCAGAGTAGCCAATAGGATTGTAGGTTACGATCCTATGAAACTTTACACGTAAGAATTCTCATTAGAATTGTTTGTGCTTTAAATACGTAGTTTCTGCTGACGTGGATTTATTAAACATGAACGCTAATTAAAGGGATTCGGTCTTAACAGCAACAGCTGGAATCTCTCTTCTGATTGGTCACATTTTGGTGACAGCGGCGCTGGCGGAGGTATCCCTGCTCGCGGTGACCCATCATTTATTCCTTTGTTTCACATGCTTAGCTCATCTATTCATCGGAATATTCCTGGATCCTTTTTTTTAATGGCTGCTTTCCGGCGTTGGCGTGCTAATGAGGCCCGTTAGCGGCTGACGGTGTTCCCTTGTTGCTCCATCAGTACCATGTCAGGACTGGCGTCGGGCTGCGGTCTCTCTGGAGCAGCTGTACTAATTGTTTTGTCAGCAAAGCAAACCGTCTCTGTTCCTGCTGAGGGTCCTGGTGTGTCCGTTAAATAGCACCACGAGAGACACGCCGGTCATTATTGGACACAGAGCGGTGTCCAATAAGAAGGTTCTGATGGCTCACTGCTTTACCAAAGAGACGTTCCTGTGGGGAACGTTCCTCGCCTCTGTTATGACAACGTGACTTCTTCATGTTAATTATAGATGGGAGGGCGTCTCTGCTGGAGGCCTGTGTGGGAACAAATACATTAAGGTGTGATCGCGCAGGTCCCGGTCAGGTCCCGGTCAGGTCCCGTTGGTTGTTGGGTAAGGTCCAGTGAGGATACATAAATAAATACCCTCCATGCTGATGCATATTAAATAAGAAAGGCTGAAAAGTTGTTTCTCCTCGCTGTCCCTGAGAAGTTGTTTTTGTTTGTAATTCAGATAAAAACTAAAATACTACCGGATGGATTTCCAGTCAACCAGAAGGATATGAGAGGGAAAATGGGCTCACCGTAGGGGGCCAACAGCGTTCAGGAAGGTGTGCATCTCATAATCGGTTGTTTTCTCACCTGTACATTTTTAAGTACAGTTAGACTAAGCCCTATTGAGTGTGAATAAAAAAACAGGAACTGATTTAAACCTGTCATTTCTTATTAGCTGCTGATGTCGCCAGAAACCTGCTCAGTCAGGAATGACGACTGGAGACGGACAGACGTGGAGGTTCAGTTCGGTTCCTTCAGTGTCTGGAGGGATCGTTTTAATGAGAGGAAACCGCTTGCCAGCCGGAGAACGTTTATTAGCTCGGTCTCAACATCAGCGTTAGTAACCGGGAGCTCTGACGCAAACAGAGTGCGCCGGTCCCATTCCCATCATGCCATAGCTGGTGTAAAGGCGCCTCGGACCCGGATCCAACACTCGCCTTTTCCAAACGGATAAACAATTCAGTTCCCAGAAATGTGTGGGTTTACAAAAAAGAAAAAGAAGAGAAGAGGAGAGGATGAAGAAAAGACATCCTTTCAAGTTTCCACTTCGGCTCAGCTGGTGTCAGGTGGTGGCAGCCTTCATCGACGTCTTCCTCGCTCCTCATGAGGGCAGACATCTGAATTCCATCTGAGTCACTGCTTCGGAAGCAAACAAATGTCGACAAATAACGGCAAAACCATCGAGCTCAAATAATTCAACCCAGCCTGCTCATTCACCCGTGTGGTCGTCAGGACGACCAGAGAGTCAGGTGATCCTGACCCGATCAGCTCTTTATAGACTCTCTGGTTGTGAGCAGGTCTAACTTACCTTTTAAATTTACACTGAATTTCAGAACCTTCTGCTTAAAAAAAAATCTATTTACTCTGTATGATGTCTCGTTGTTGTATATTTTGTTACATCAGTCCTTTTAAATGTTATCACACTAATAACTTTTATTTATATTAACATTTTCTAAAGCTTAATTAATCTCTTAACTTGCTTTCAAACCTGCTAAAATCTTTGACAATTTCTGGAAATGCAAACTTGGCAGTGACATTTAAAATGTCTCTTCCACCCGTGTTCCAGACGCCCCCTCACCAGAAACTCTTTCTGGCTCTTCCTGGATGATCCTGAGTCATCCCGTCAGACGTCGGATTTGTAATCCGTCTTGGTCCCCCCCCCCCCAGTTCAGTTCAACACATGTCTGTATCATGCATCAAAGCAGCTAACGAACAGAAACACATGATTGAAATCTTTTGTTAAACCATCTGTCATTTTTTTGGAATTTTCAAACGATGGTAAAGGAACAGTTCACCCAGAAAGGAACGCTTTGCCATCATCTGCTCAGCTCCGTCATCACAACCTCCAAGACGAACGCAGACCCGTGCCTTCGACCTTTCCCTCTTTTTGTGACGCTGTGAGAACCCGGAACCCGGAGAACCAAGAGAACCCGGAGAGTCGTCATATCTGACTCATGTCTTTCTGAATATTTGATGAGGGTTAATTGAATTAAAGCAGAGAGCTGGAGGGTGGAATGGGAGGAAGATAATGACTAACATGTCTTGTTTGATGGTTGTTTCTTTTCATTATTTAAGTCCCCCCCCCGGCCACTACTCTACTGGTCGGTGCTCTACCCTCAGCTTCCCTGGATCGAAGGGCAGTTGACATTATACATCTTTCTGAAATTAGGCCAGTTTGACACCAAAGGTCAATCCGTTCCTTTCTTCAGTCAAGGTGGGGACGGGGCGCTTGTCAGATATTAACATATTAATAATGCGCTGTTCTGCATATAAATAGGCCTGGTGGGCTGCTGAATTCTCTCCCCAGCTAAAGGTCAGCCTCTCTGCAGCATCTCCGGGTAACAACGTCCTGTGAAATGCTTTTATCTTTCTGAGGTGAATTATTTGTGCTTTTTTTAAATAACACTGTATTATGATTCTCCAGCATAACATTCACGCTATCCTGAGCGCCATTTATTTGCATTCCTGTGGCACTTTCACTGGCCTGTGCTTTTTAACGCGCCGCCTCCAGGGAAGCCGAAGCCCGCGATAAATATTGCATGAGCCGAGGCTAATCCTCTGCAGGCTGATTGGGCGCTAAAAAGGGAGTAATTCACTAGATAATGAATAGAGCGCGGAAAAAATGTTCTGCAGATGTCAGTGATGACACAGAATCCCTCAATAATTGTCACTGGGTTTTTTTTTCCTCCTCATGTCCCCCTTTGTCGCTTTTAAGTCTCATCCCCATATTTCAGGAAGATGTTAATATAGTGAACAGAAATATGCCGTTTTTATATTTTACACACTTCCCATCAACCTGAGACAGAATGAGAGATTCATTTTTAAAATGAATATCGTTGTGATCAAACATTGCTAGAATCTGAGGACTCGCCTCGTCTTTACTGTTCTTGTTTGTTTGTTTGTTTGTTTGGGAGGATTCCTGTTCAAGATGTTTATAACTTCAGATTTGGTGAAAGTAGCAACAGACAGCACTACACAGAATATAAATGTGTCTGAAGCATTTCTTATGCATCTGCCTCTGAATTGATTTGAATATTCCCCTGCTTCTCTGGACCTAAGAAGTTAAGCACCAAAACATTTTGTTGACACGAGGAACGCTGTGATGTTACAGGAGAGATCCAAGGTGTGGCGAGCTGAAGCGTCTCAGAAGGCTGACGTTGCTCTGTGATTTAGGACAGAGCGGGCATCATGATACAGGCAAGAACCTTCATATCTGTAAAAAACCCTCAGCGAGTTAAAGAATGCGAGGAAGAGGAGGGAGCAGCAGGATGGCAGAGGCTTCACTCTTTCTCTGATTGGCTGCTGTCATTATGCAGCATCTATTGTGAGTCGGTTTTGGGTTGTGTTCTTCATAATAGACCGGCAGACAGCAGCGACGCTCCGCCGGCGTCTGCCGCCAGGACAGATGTGACATTTAACCAATGCTGCCGGCCACGGCACGCCCCCGCCCTCCCCGGTCGGAGACGAGCGCTAGTGACCTTCAGCATTTTTATTTTTCACTCTCATTCATCACACGCCCGCTTTGATGAATTTCTGTGCCCTGCTCTGTCCACAAATCTCTCATGTCTGCTCTGCAGCTGGGAATCGATATCGGAACGTCGACCGGCAGTGACTCCGTGTTTCGAGTGGGATTTGAATCCGTAGGTCATAGCATAACAAAAGTGGACCGGGTGGATTCACTGGGAACCGGGTTTCCTTCAGAGTGAACGGCCTGCAGGCAGCAGCCGGTGCTGATGAGAGCCCTACAGCTGGAGGTGTTTGTGGTTGTGGAGAGAAATATTCCCCAGAAAGGGCGGCAGGTAAAGTTTTAGTTTCTTCTTCAACCTCGCAGGCCCTGAATCAGATTCAAGCAGCTCATTATAACAGGAAGTGTATTTTAAAGGGGGATTATAGACGTGAAAGGGGCTCAAATGCTGATCCCCTTCAACAGGTGCAGGCGCGTTGATCAGGGGACGCTACAAGCGGTTCGGTGAGTGTTTCTTCACCGCTGCTGCACATTCTGGTAAACACTCACTTAAACAGTTCAGAGACCGCGAACATCCACCAAGGCTGATCGCTCCCTCCAGACCAGTTACATTCCTGTTTACGTCCAACACCTGTATTTAGACCCGACCTCCATGAGAAGTCATCTGGAACATGGATCTGTCCAGAACGTCAGCGGTTAATCTTCTGCTCACACTCGTGCTTTTTTATGCCCAGGGTTCTCTGAGAGGTAAATAAACTCATGGAACTGGATCTATTCCAGAATTTAAAAAAAATCAGGGTTCAGGGAAGCACAGCTGACTTTATAAATGTAATATTCCTCTGGGAATATTACATTTATAAAGGAATATTACATTTATAAAGTCGTCTCCACGTGATCCCAGCAGGAGAAAAGGAAAAGCTTCCTACCAACTGGAGCTCAGGCTCAACAAGGGCAATCCTCTCCACTCTCTGGTCGTCATGGTAACTTCTTACACACACACACACACAGGAAGAATTCACACTCGTCAGTTTTATTGGCGTTTCCCTTTGATTTTTCTTCCCGTTTGAGGATGCATGTTTTTATGCATCACACATTCTGCAGGAGGATTGTTTATCTCAGGGTGTTGCTGCGTCACGCCGCTCATGCAGTTACTGATTCCGATCGCAACCTCTTGAGACAATGATATTGTAGAGTATCTATGTATTATAGTCTAAGCAATGCATCTGTGCAAACCTAATGCACTGCTATGCTAAGCTAACTGAGGCCCAGGTGATATGATCCAGGTGAACACACACCTCCACCAGAACGCCCGACGCACAGAGATCGCAGTGAGAACTTACAGACGCCCGCCTGCACTGTGGTTGTCATGGGAACATGCACAATAAGAAACAGAATAGTTTTATCATGACAACCCTCAGAGATTGGAAGTGGGAGGAGATCATCCCTCTGCCGGTTTCTGTTAGAACGCACACTTGTAGTCTGACGGGTGTGACCTACATCAGGGATCCGTAACCACCGGGTCGCGGCCCGGTGCCGGCCCATGAGGCCTTTGTTACCGCGGCGCACAGAAAGAATCACTCACTTATACAATGTTCGTTGTATAATTAAAGTCTAAAAGGTCTTTTATTTTGAAAAACAACCGGATTTTCTCCAACGTAGAAATCACCTGTGAATCTTCTTGGTCACTCTAAAAAATAAAGCCGTAAAAGCCTGCATGAAACCGGTCCGTGACAGGTTGCGGACCGCTGCCCCGCCCTGCGCTACGGCGCTCCTGCGTTGTGCGTTTCCGTTGTCGGCTCGTCCTTCCTGTTTGTTGGCCTCTAGATGCTGAAGGCAGCCTGAAAGCAGCTAAGAGGCACATTGCCCAGTTTTTAGGAGCAAAAATACAGAGAAATGTTTTTTACAACCATGAAATAAGGGCTTGCACAGATGGTTCATATTTCCTCTCGCCTTTGAACTCCCACTAAAAGTCCCCTTCTTTGCTCGCCTTCCTTCTGCTTTTATCTAAGCAGCAATGATTTGCAGTGTGAAGCACAGAATGGTTGAAATTAGCGGAGCACGCTAAACACCCATCTGGTCTCATCACGTCTGAATCAAAGCTGAGGAGCGTTCCGGGAGCACCTTCAATCATAAGGAGAAGTACTCGGTCACTTCTGCGACTTAACAGTAAAATGTTACATTCACTTATTTTCTGTAAAGAATCCAGAATGCTATAAACTAGAATGGCTCTCAGGAGATACCGTATCAAACGGTCCCTTTAATTCAGCCAGCCTCATAGATACTGTATATAAGACGTATCAGGTTCACGCCTCACTGATTCCCTAATTGTTACCACGGAGCAGCTAAAAGTTCCTGACCTCTGAGAGCGTCTTGACCTCTGCCGAAGAGGGCATGTTTTCACCAGCGTTGGTTTGTTTGTTAGCAAGATAGCTCAAAAGGTTACACATCTTTGATGAAGGTTTTAGGAAATGTTGGGAATGTTACCAGGAACAGATGATTGAATTCTGGTGACGATCCAGAAGAGATCCCGGATTCTAGATCACATTTCGTTAACATTTCAGTCCATGGAGCTTCAAAATTTGTTCCTCAAAGCTAGGTTGATTATTCAAGATTCAAGATACTTTATTATCATTATGCGAACATAATAAAATCGTGAGAAGGCCCACGGCTTAAGGCACACATCATAACATAATCAAATCAAAAACTATTGACCAACATTTATGGAATTTGACACAATCATGGAGGGTGGGGGCTCTATCTCACTACCGAATTTAATCTGGATCGGATCCAGAATGAGATCAGGAAAAAATAATAAATGTTAACATTGAAAGCCCCGTTTCCCGATTCAAAAATCAGTTACAAATCAACTCTGATTCACTGTTGCTTTTCATGGTTGGCGTATAACGATACCAAGAACCTATTAGAACCTTTTGGTGATGATCCAGATCACCATGGTGATGGTGTAAATCTAATTTGGAGGGGAATGAGCTGCTTGGCGGAGGTGTGAGCTCTCGGATTGCTGTCCTAGTTCAATCTGAAATACACATGGAGCATGCCGGATCCCTTCCATCTGAAACGGGAGAGAAACTCCACACCGTGTGTGTCCTGGCCTCACGACACAACATTTGAAGAAAATCGATATTTTTTTTGTCTATTCCTGCGACAGACGAACAAACGAAGGATGTTTCACGCAGACGTTCATATGAGATCAACCAAGTGTTGGTGACAGCTGCCCGACGTCCTCCATTACAAACAGGGAGGGGCAGGTGTCTGGCTCCTCTCTGATGCCTCCTGCCAATAATCTTCCCGGCTAATTGATGTCTGAGAAGCAAATCCGTCCTCGTCCAAGAATAGATCCGACTTCCACCCACTCATCTCACAAGGAATCCAAAGTGGCATTCGTCCAGCGGGAACAGCGCGTGACTCCGGTATCGTCCCCTGGAATGAGTCACCAGGCCGTTTATTCAGCTCCAATCAGTCATAAAGCAGCAGAAATGTAGAAGTCGGGTTGTGTAAAATGCTTGTGAGGCCACATCCGACAGGCGGACGCGTGTCTGCGGAAGCAGATGTTCAAGCAGCAGAGGTGAGCAGGATAACGGGAGCCTTCCTGACCCTCCACCTGCCAGCTCAGATTAGAGCTCCCGGGTGCTTAAAATAGTCAACAACTGTGTGAGGTCCTGTTTCTGCTTCGGCCCTGCCATGGCAACCGGGCTTTGCCAGTGAGTTTCTGTATCTCGAGACATTTTTCTTTATTAAGATCAGTGCAATCTCTCCGTACCAAACACGTGCTAATGGCGTTCTGCTTGTGTGTTAGGCAGCGATTGTGCGTTCTAACGTTCAGACTGAGGTCAGTTATTACAGATCGTATGTTCCCGTTATTACAGATCGTATGTGCCCATTATTACAGATCGTATGTTCCCGTTATTACAGATCGTATGTTCCCGTTATTACAGATCGTATGTGCCCGTTATTACAGATCGTATGTTCCCGTTATTACAGATCGTATGTGCCCGTTATTACTGATCGTATGTTCCCGTTATTACAGATCGTATGTTCCCGTTATTACAGATCGTATGTTCCCGTTATTACAGATCGTATGTGCCCGTTATTACTGATCGTATGTTCCCGTTATTACAGATCGTATGTTCCCATTATTACAGATCATATGTGCCCGTTATTACAGATCGTATGTTCCCGTTATTACAGATTATTTCAGCGTGCCGCCAATCTGCCCTCTGGTTATTAAACCTGCAGTGATTATTTTCACTCACTTGGGGCAGCATAACCAATGTACTGTATTCAGCTGTGTAAGCCGCGGACTTCTCAGCTCGTTCAGCGAACAGATATTTTTCATTTACCGGCAAACAGAATCTTGTTTTAAAGGCATTTGGACTCCTTCCTTTGTTTTAATGTCTTATAGTTGTTGCTTAAAAAACATTTATGTTGACCTTTAACTTTAAGATACTGTATCCTGGCACCAGTTTTGTTTTGTCCTACATAATCTGACATTATTGCAGTCGTGGGCGGTTCCCTCTGAGTTTCATCCATCCTTATTATTATTATTATAGCATGTAAAAAACTCTAGCTATGTTTATTTTTCCTGGTGCTTTGAGCTTACAGTTGGGGAGCGTTCCAAACTGACCCTGTAATAAATCCCCTAGGAAACGGGTTCTCGACCCCATGATGGAGACTTGCTGCAGGCTGTGCATATCATTGATTCCTGGTCGCTGCTCAGAGGTTCAGCCTCTCCACCTCCACCAGGAGACCTGCTGTCTTCACTCGTTCTCTGTGGACCTCATTAGAGGCTCGTTCTGCATCTGGACTACGGTTTGGGTCTGATGTGACAGGAAACCAGGATCTGCTGGCACCAGTAACAAAACAGAAGTCACGCTTCTGCATTCGCTGTTCCAGCAGCTGTGGCTGTGATCTACGGCGATTCCCAAAAACCAATGAAGTAAGAGAACGGAGATTTAGATGAGCAGCAACATCTTTTGCTGTTCTACCGGCTTAGATACGACCCCCTGAACGACGTTTCAAGCCTGCATCGATGACTGTTTCCTGTGTTCTGTGTTCTCTCAGAGTTGATGATTCATAGTTGGATGAGCTGACAGCTTTGTGTCCGCCAGCCAATCCCCAAACACTGGATGGAATAACAAAGGTTTTATGAGCGTAGCCTGCTTCTCCTTACTGCAGGGTTTTAGGCCGACGACCAAGGACACCATCTTAAGGTTTATCAGGAAGGAGCTGGCAGGACAACTGGAGGGTCGGGGCTGGTTTTTCCTTCTTGGCAGTTCATGCTCCTGGAAAGATCCGGTTTCTCTGGCCGGGATGACGTCCTCCCGACTGTTCGTGAGCTTTTGAAGCTTTGAATGATTGCTCATAATCGCTGCTTCTATGTTGGTGATGCTCTATTCAAACCACGATGTGGAGTTTATATTTCTGCTTCACTCTGATGCCAGCATGACGGCAGAGAGCGGGAACAGGAATTGGACGTGTGTTTCAACAGATGCAAATACACCTGCCGTACTTCATATAAACGCACTAAAGTCCCTGACCTTTACTTAAAATGACATGATTGGTTATTAAAAACATCAATCATCTGATCAATTATCAGAGCATCCATGTATGTTTTCTAACTTCATGTCAGTGCTGGTTGGAAATTCCCAAATTGGGATGACCAAGATTACTATTGTCCTGAATGCAGTATACAAAAACATGATAGAAAAATTGATTGTTTGAAGCTTTTAATGAAAACGACGCAGTGAATATTTAGTTTGAATAGTTTTATGTTCTGTTTTTTTTAATCCGGTCCATGCATGACATTCATTGGAAAAGTTTCTCATGCGTTCATTCATTCATAACTAGTTAACATGTAGAGGCCTAGCAGCATGTAGCTCATTAGCAGGAATCCCGGTACGTCTTCTACCACTGAACCAGTTCCCTGCACCTTAAGCAAAAAAGAGAAACTCCGTTTGACCCACACTCAATGTGCCACTTCCACCAGCAAAAATTAACTGGTAATGTAGCATGAAGTACAAGGTACTGTTGCTATGGTTACCTGCAGTTTAACATACCCTGTGCACTGAATTAGAAGTAGGGATGTCGAGGTTGAGCTCTGAGAATATGTTTTGATGGTTATGAATGTTGGCCTACAGAAACATTCTGCTCAGTTCACAGCAGTCAGCAGGTAGAAAATAAAATCATGATTTTCATGATTGCATCTGGATCCTTCCCTCCTGACCATCGGAGGACAAATCCGGCCCAGGACGGTTTATTTCGGTACTGATGTTTGGCCCAGTGCACTCATCAATGTGTGGCCTTCACAGATCCAGCCTTCATGTTCCAATAATATCAAACACGGTGGAAATTTAGATTTAAAGTCTGAATGGATGACATCAGTTCTTCCCAAGCAGGTAAACAACAACCAATGAGAGACATCCTGCAGCAGCTGATGGTGCAGTAAATATCCTTGCCCTTGAGGATAACAATTGCTAGCATAGTAGTACAGAAAACACTGAATTTCACCTTCGTCCGGCTTCTCCAGACTATTTTTAATCGAGACTCATTCAAGATTTAAATCGTGTCAATAGAGCAGGGATCAATAGTTGTGGATCATTCTGATTATCTGATTATCCGTGAATCACATTCACCTCCTCCACAGCTCAGAGTAAACCAGAGCATTGTTATGATGTAACGCCTCAAAAGAGTCCGACACGCTGATCTCATATCAGCTGTTATCCAATCTGCCTTTAGACGTCTCGTTTCAACTTTCTGATCATTCTTATTAACCACAGAGCAGCTGAGCAGCTCCAGAAACGTCCTGATGCTTTTATAAATAGAGCAGAACCAGAACATGACAGAACTGTCTGATGAGACGTCAGCTTCAGATCCTCACGTCTAAACATTCAGCGCTGCAGCTGTCGCTCCAAAGACTGAAGGTCGCTGTGATGGCAGAGGTCAGCTCATCAGTGACGAGGAGCGAGCTCCTCATCCTCAGGCATTCCTGATTTAATGCAGCATCACACACACACACACACGAGGGTAGCTCTTGTGACTCAGTGGCTGTCTAATGACCTTGAGCAATCACGGCACAATTGCTCCTCTGCTGATTGATAATTAATCTGCTGATCATTATTCCCTCTGTAATCAAGCGATGTTTCAGATGAGGGCTTTGAAACGGATCGTCTTTCTTCCATGTGTCGGTCTTTTGTTGTTGTGAAGTTAGGATGAAGGTTTCTGTGGAGCAACCTCTTGGGATTCTTGCTCCCTCAAAAACCGATGATGAAATTCATTCAAGGAATAAGTTTCCCAGCTGATCAATGCAAAGATGATTGATCCTCAGTCCTTCCAGAACAAATATTCTTATTTAGATGCAGGAGTTTGCATTATATTCTTACTTTGTTTGATTTTTCAAAAATAAAGGCTTAGTAATGCGTGCCATTCAGCAGCTAAGCTACGATGAGACGGGGCTGAACCAAGTCAATAGATCGTTTTGATTGGTCTGTATTTGCCGTCGGAGGCCCTGCTGCTTGTCGGACCAGAGCGTTGACAGCAGGGTGCGTTTGACGACAGCATTCTGCTCAACTTTTTACAGCTGCCTATAAACCCGTCCTGGAAAGACGACGTGATGAGAGTGCTGTAGTGACAGAGGACGCTAGCAGCGTTGAGTCTTTGTCTCCTGAGACGATACGAAGTGACTCGTTCTATGTTCCACGGATAAACATGTCTCTGAAACCCTCAAATATAAACAGGACATTAATACTCATTTACAGGGATGCCAGTCTTTGCGCGTGCTTCCTGTGGATGTTTCGTCAGCACCAAGGTTCGAGATCCTTCGCATGCATCCCAAGACGGCCCAGTAAGTCAGACTCATCTAGATGTATTTCTTAAACTCGTAGAGGATGGATCTGCACCATAGTAAACACGTGCAGAGACATCAGCGCATTAAATGTACACCGGTCAGGATTCATTATTTCATGAGATCGAGGTTTATCTCTGGCGAGACATACATTATAATCATTCTTTTTCACGTATTAATGATTTGTGATGGTAAGAAAAGACTTCCAAATATTTATTCCTCTATAATTAAAGAATAATAAATGAGTATTACTGATTAGTGCTACAAACTAAAACATTAATGTGTAATAATGGATGAAAAAGTCATAATTTTGACGAGACATTATTTTAAGCTTTGCTAAGAGAGCGGGGAACAATAAACAATAGTGGGACGCACCCCCTGACGTCTAAATGGTACTTCTGCAGAGTGCGGAGGCTCAGAGGCCATTGACAGAAGCGGAGTTCAGACTTTCCGAGGCCTAATTGGAGTGTTGCGGTCCGGAGGTCAGCCTGAGTGCTGGACCACTCCTCTCCTATTCAAGCCTTTCTCAGACCTGGAAACTCGGCAGGCTTTGTCTACGCATTCAAGTGATGCTGGTTTGACCTCTGCAGCCAGAAGCTGCGTGGAAGACAGTCCCAGGATATTCAGAGACAATGAGTCTCGCTGTTTTACTGTGAAGCCCTAAAGAAAAGGGGGCGCACTGCAGCCACATGGGACACAAAATGGAGTTAAAGGTAGAGACCATTTTCATTGAATAGAAAAGTAACTGAGAAGAGAAGCACAAATTGAAGACATGGATTTGTGTATCCGGTGTGCGTCATCGCTTTCTGCTCCAGAGTCCATCTCTGTGGTGAAAACCTGATTAAAGGAGGTCGTGCGTTCACATGTCGGATCTATTGCTGGTCTCAGATCACAGCGGGGGCCGACCGGCTGGAGGCCGTGAATCACCGCCGGAGACACGTCCAGCCAGACGTCCATGTGTGTCGGATTTGACTCGGGCAGACGCAACAACAGTCTCTCGCCACGAAGACTTGGAGCTCAATGCTGCAGTTAAACATTTTTGTGTCGATGCCAGAAGGAGTTGTATTTCAATGTGTCATCTCGGATGTTCTCCCTGGTGCTCTGGTTCTAATCTGTTCTAGCATCCGTCTGTAGGGTCGGGACGGTCCAGGAGTCTGAGCCGTCCGTCAGAGGCTTAACGGAGGAGAACCCCGAAGGACCGACCGGTAAAAGGCGGCAGCCGAGCTCATCAGGCCAAGCAGCCGAGTAAAGATCAGCGCTCACATGTCAGCACACAGCTGAGGCGAAAATGTCTGAACAATAAAGATTTCTGGATCAGATCCAGATCCGACTCAAAATGGACCGTCTTAGTTTGGTAGTTTTAGTCGGGGTATTTTCATCCGACCAACAGATTAAAGCAACAAATCACAGACAGACAGACAGACAGACAGACAGACAGGCATGGGTGGAAGCAGAGAGCTCTGAGTGCAGCCAATGGCAGCATGTCGGGAGGGATTTATAGCATCATGGAGGAATATTTTACATTTATAAAATGTGTTTGTGTTGTGCTTAATGTTTTAACAAATTAATCTCAACCCAGGAGGGGTGGGGGGGGGGGGGGGGGGGGCATCTTATTAATGGAGCCGTTAGTATATTAAACGTCAGTTCAGAAAGAAACGGTCAGTAAAAAAAACTAAACTAAAGTAAGCACTAAGAAAAAAAGAAAATGTTGTATATTTCCTCCAAAGCAAAAAAATAACTAACAAATAAATCACCTCATATAGAAGTTAAATCATGATTATGTCGGCTTTGAGAGAAAACAGGAAAAGACTTATCGCTAATTATTTACAAAATGTGTCAACAGCAAACGACCGTGAACGTCTTTATGTGGATAATTCTCTGGGAGCGAAGATTCTCCCTCAGGGTCACCGTCACGGACAAGACGCCGTTATTTACCCCCACAAAGCTGCAGAATTGCTGCTGTGTTTGGTGGATAAAGACAACAACCCCCCCCCCCCCCCGAGGTGAAGCCTCTCACCTCCAGCGGAACCACTGATTGATGCCTCTACTGCTGATTCGCTGCATGATAATTAGTGAGAAACAAAGCTGGGGAGTCAATGTGTGTGTGTGTGGTCTTTCTTTACAGCATCAATAATAAAGTAAAGCGTCGGGACAGGCAGTAAAACGGACTGAGGGATGTGAATTAGGAGGTTTTAGGTTTCAATGAGGCCATTAATAATGTGATTGATAAAAAAATGAGACTAAAGGATGGGAGGAACTGAAAATAAAGGATGAGTTCATGGTCAGAGATGTTTTAGGAACGGATGCTTTAGTGACCTTTGACATTTTCTACACGGCGATTGAAGATCAAACTTTCCTATTCAAAGGCCTGTTCTTTAGATTTGTAATTAAATATTTTTGGCACAATTAGGGTGAACTTATTGTCGTGTTCAGGAGATTCTGTGTCGTTCCCCTTTTATTTTGAAGGTCCGTGTTAGTGACACTAAAACTATAATGATGAAACATTTATGAATTTTAGATATGGAACTGCAGAAATTGTCTCTGAAACCGAGAATTTTAGCTCTGTGTTCTTGAGTTTGTTGAACTTCCAGATGGTTTTCGTTGAAACTTGTCCAAAGGGTGGCGCTCCAGCCCCTTGAAATTTAATGCAGGTTTTCTTTTTCTTATTTTCCCAAATTATGCAAAACTTTTGATCAGATTTCCATGAAAGTTTCTGGAAAAATGGATCTTGGTTCTCGAAAGACTCCATGTCGGCGTGGATGCAGCTAAAAGGGAGGATTCAGGATTTTTCTTTTGAATATTTTCTTTGTCAGTTTCTCAGAGAATCATTTGTGAATCTTGAGGAGAGATGTTTGGCAGACTTCGGGTTTGGACTCATCATGGCTGTGCAGTTTGGTGTGGATCCAAATAAAAAGCTGGATCCAGCAGGTTCTAACTGACTCTGCAGGCATTAAGCTCACAGCGTTCTTTTGGAGACGGCTTGATCGAACTACAGGACGGTTGAGTTCTCGCTCAGTGTATAAAGTAGCAGACGGAATCAACTCTACCATCCACGTGCCAAGTCACGAGCGTCAGTTTAACTAGTAACTAGTACTAGTCAGACCCGGACATCACACATGGAGACAGGATAAGGACAATACGAGACATTTTAGTGAAAACTTCTACATTTATGAACAGTTTAAACAATAAAATGTTCGTAAATGCCACCAAGAAAGACGGGTAGGGACATTTTACAATGTTCAACTTCCTGGATGCAGATCTTCCTCATTCTATGATAAGGTGAAACTAAAACATTCTATAATGCTGTTACCTCCACGTGCCCCTTTCTTTTTCTTCAGATGTGAAAACAGTGCAGAGACACGACTAATGGTGCAGAACAGAAATCGTCTTCGTCTTTTCAGAAACACAACCTGACCATGAAGTTAGATGTAAAAGTCTGAGTGGCTCTTAGAGTGAAGATATTTCAGCGCCATGCCAAAACCCATTTGTCACTCCCCATACAGCAAGGGGGGGTGACACTGATTCGAAGTACGATTGATTCAGAGAAAACAGAACCTGTCAGAGAGCCTTCTCACTGCTGCTGTCAAAAGAAGCTCAGAGGAGCATAAGTCGAGACTTCGCTCCAGCAGCAGCCCTGGAAGCCGAATGCTCATAATCTCACCGAGCAATTGATTTGGACGGATCGGTGTGGAACAACAAGCGCTGTAATCCATTGAGCCGTGCGTGAGTCTCTTTACTGGGTCACTTGTTTATTTAAGAAAAGAGATGCTGACGTTATTATTTTTCAGGTGGATGGTTGAGACGTGTGTTTGCTGATGTCCTGCTGCTTTACAGCGTTTAGGCAACTCTTCCTTCAAGAGATCAGGACACAGTCGTCTCCGTGAGGGATCGGCCGGTGTCGCGTCCCACAGCGGCCAATCACGTGACGGGATGGAAGAGGAGTGGCCCTTCCATTTTGTAGTTCTTGCTTCAAATAATCAGAAGAAAATGATTACGTTTACATTACCTCTAACTTTCTGATATTTTGAAAGGGAAAAAATAAAACACCTCCAAGAAATGTCAAAGAATCGATGAGAATTCAGAATCTGCTTGTCCCACATTGGGAGGAAGTTAGCCGAATTCTGCCGACAGCTCTGCTCCAGAACGACCGGAGAAGATTAGTTTTAAAAAGAGCACTCCAAACTGTGCTCCGATCGTCCGTCAGGCATCAGGATGAGCAGATGTTGACTGAATTTTAACTCTTGCATGTACGGTTCTTGGACTAACGTCCAAGCAGTGATGCGTGATGATTGGTCGACTCACTAGGAAGTAGCAGGATCCAGTTGCTATTTGGCAGCATCTATCTGAAGGCGCGAGGACATGCAATGACTTGTAGAGATTTGCTCAATTCCCTGTGCATCATCTGACCTCTGTCTGCTGCACTTAAGCAGACCCCCCCCCAGAGAAACGCCTGCCAGCAGCGTTCACTCTCTGAATCTCTGTGGGAGTTCACAGCATCAGCTGCAGGACGCACAGCAGCGCTACATCATGCACTGGAGCCAGAAGGCTGCACCATCTGGGGGGGTCCCAGGTAGAGACGCCTAGATAGTACTCTAAAAGTTATTTCCCTTCCCGGAGACCCAACCAGCATTTTATTCACTGGAGATCTGTGTTAAACACCCACCACAGAGTGCAGAGGACGGTTGGATAGAAAGGAGTAACGGACAATTACGTGGTTAGAGTGGAGAGTTCGGCCTCAGCGCGCCGCCACCGTGGGCCGACGTAAACTAATGCATGTTTTTTCTACAATGGAAAACTGAAAAGAAAACAAGGAACGGATCAGCTCCATCTGTAAGGAGGTGCAGGCATGATGAAGACTCTAATGCTCACAGCCATCTGTTTTATTCATGGACTCGGCCGTGAGGAAGACGATATAAGCAAGAGAACCTCAGCGGGGGGGTCGCTCGGGGAACGTGACAGAACATGACAGATGGATTTACAGTGCGGACGACTTCAGGGTGACGCTTGGTCATCACAGTATCTAGTGAGGAAGATCAAACAATCAGCTTCACACCCATTTATCATGACCTCATTTCCAGAGATCGTTTAAAGCCACTTAATATTTCATAGGATGTAAAAAGGGAAGGTGCAGCATTTTACCGTGAGGCGCTGAGGATGAGCATTTAAAAGTCCTGGCAAGAATTTCATCCCAGCGCTCTGCCAAATAAACGCTCGACTGTTTTAAGATGGTTTCATTTTTGGTTCGCCGGCAGCATAAATGTAAAACGACCGATTTAACCGCCTGTTGGCTGGTGGAGCCGCATCACATCCTCCTGGCTCGACATCAGAGGCCTCCCCATCTCAGAAGGTGCTTCTTATCCTTGTATTTGTCCTGGAGCATCACCCACCGACCAAGATACCCACAATGCTCCAGGGGAGCCCTGCTGGCGAGCGCGCAGGATCATCCTCACCTCCAGATCTTCTCTTCTGCAGCGAGGAGCCACTGAGGGTTTGCTCTGAGCTTCTCTTACACCTGTAGATGAACCAGCACCCCCCCTAGATCACGGTTAGGGTTTATTCATCATTTATGAACACAGCTGTGCTCCTGAATAAGCCAATCAGCTGTGACGTCAGACCTGGGATGGATTCCTGAGCAAAGTATTCGGCAGCCCAATGATGAGAAATTCATATTATGGGGCATCAGGCAAGTTTGAAATGATAATTACAATAATTACAGCAAGTTCAATCATTAGGGGAGGAGCAAACCTTATTGAATATTAAAGCATCTCACCTGGCTCAGCTTCCATTCTGCTATTGGTTCAAAAATGTTTTATGCTTAAAGCATCAAAAATTCACTGCAATTGTCTGATTGGGTAAAATGTAGTTGTATTTAAACTGTTTATTGGATCATTTTAAGACTATTCATTTCATTAATTGATCAATAATTATTTGGGTGTTATTCCAGTTTTCAGGCGATGCGTGAGTAAAAGATTGTGTTCCTCAGTGAAATGCTCCTGGTTTGTTTGTTTGTTTGTGTGGTGGATCGCTGGTCTGGCAGACAGGAAATGAGACAAGTTGCTTGCGGGATGCTGGTAAATGAAGAGACGTGTTAGAGTGAGGTTGTCAGAGAGAGAGAGAGAGAGGACTGAAATCAGTGGAAGCAGCAGGATGATTTCACTCAGGAGGGAAGCTGAGCGCTGACAGGAAGTCTCTTCTCTCCAGAGGAGACGGAGTCTCGTTACTGTAAAAGGCTTCAGACGGGGAGATAAACAGGAGCTCAGACAGCACCCTCCGATGCATTAACACAAGCTCGCTCTCCCTCCCTCGCTCGCTTTCTCTCTCCTTCGCCCACTTACTCAGAATCTTCTCATCTCTCTCTCCCAGTCGCTGTTCTCTGACGGGTGGGGACGCACTGCCAGGGAGGACTTAAGGGTGAGAAGAGTTCTTTTTTTCTCTTCTGCTGTGTTTCCTCTCCTTTCCCTTCCGCCTGCTGGCTTCCCTCGTGAGCTGTTAATCCCAGCCTCCGGTCCAGAGGATGAGGAGGGTCTGTTTGTGAGGAAGCCAAAACAAAAGGAGAGGAAGCGAGGAGCAACAGGGTGGTACGTTGGCTTTTATTCTTCTACGTACCGGAGGCGTGTTATAGCGAGAAAAACTGCTTTAGCAGCACACACTGATTCTTCCTGACTTGATGATCGCCTTCGTATTCCTGTCTTTCTGTCCTGAAGTCTTTTAAGGGCTGAACCGTCCTCTCAGAGCAGTTTGCCAGGAAGTCTCCTGGTGGCATTGGAGGGCTTTTCTTTAAGGATGGAAGTTTCCCTCCAGCTTAACTCAGCTGTGTAATTTCCCTGAAGCTGCACAGACTGTTTCTCAGGTAAAGGCGCAGGGAGAAGCGATGAGAGGCGAGGAGAGGCGAGGAGAGGCGAGGAGAAGCTCGGCGCTCCTCCGTCGTCACTTTTAACACAAGAGGCATTTAAGCTGGATTGACAGCCGGCACCGGCGGTAACTCGGAAACAGGCTTGTAGGAGACAAACGGCAGTGTATGATGGGATTAAGGGAGGAGAGGGGAGCAGGAGGAGGAAGGAGATTCCCTTTTGTTCGCCGACACAATAGCCTGCTCCTCTCTCTGCGCTCGCTTGTGTGAGCTGTTCTGATTTTGCATGACAGTTGTTTGAGTGTGTGTGTGTGTGTGCTGCAGGAACGTGTGCATAGGAAGTGTGTTCGTGCATGCACCGAGATAAGAGGCTTCTCCAAGCGAGGCAGCGGGTCTGAGGTGAGCCCCCCCCCCCAGCTTCAAAAACACCTACAAGCAAATCTGTCTCATTTTAAACCAGGAGGGAGAATAAAAGCACAGACGCTTCTGGAGCTAATGGACGAGCCGCTCCCCGAGGAATCCTTATTCTCACATCCAGGCTGTGTTTATTTATGGGATTTGATTGAAACATCTTCCCTGAAACCAATAAGGACTCGTCATCGTCAGCGCCAGTCTCAAAGCCCCCCTCGCAGCCATTTCTCAGCGTCAGGCGCTCCAGGAGGCGTCGAGGTCGGTCTGATCAAGTTTTAAGGCTCTTTAGGAGAGGAGACAGTTTGATTTTACTCATCTCTGTGTCTCCTCACCGTAACGACCAAAAATTGCTCTTCTTTGCTAAACTCCCCAAATCAATCTATTTTTATAAAAGCATTTTTTTTTTCTCATATATTTTGTTTTTAGAAACACACACATTTTCACCAGCTGCCCGAGTAGCTCTATTTGTGAAGAATGAATTAATGGTGGAACATTTTGTCCTGGGTTACAAAAGAATGAACAAGTAGAGACCCCGGAGACACAAGCTGTCCTGGCAACCTGCTCAGAAGCTGGTTCGTCTGGTCCACTGAGCTCCAGTCCCTCACTAGACTCGAGACTCGCTCTGTGTCCAAGGACCTTTAAATCTGTGTCTGTCAAAGTGTTAGCATAATGTTTTGTTCACAGGACATTTTGCCGTTGATGTCGAAACGATTTAATATGCAGCCTCACCCCAAATCTTATCTACATTACAAGAAACAAATCCTGGATTCGATCAGGAACTCAGAGTCCCTGGATTTTTAATCAGGAGACGCAAACCATTTTCATGACAGCGTATATCTGTGTTACACCTGAAGGTTCTTCTTCAGAATCCAAAGCAACGTCCGTCACCAGACAGCTAGAGGACGGCCCACATGCTGATGTAGCCCTCAGATGAACCGTTTGATCTGAGACCACATGTGGCAGGTGACAGAGGCATGATGGGTAACAGCGGCGCCTAGTGCGACGTGACATCCGACTTTAACACTCTTAAACAGTGAAACTGTTCTGCTTCGACCTGCAACGACCTCACACCTTTAATGTTCACGTGTGACAGCGGGGCTCACGTCCAGGTGACTGTCAAACAGCGGTGGGGCGACCCCGGGGGTCGCCGGGCCGTTACTCGGGACTGTTTTGACAAAACAGAGATATCGCGTCCGCCCCGTCCATTCATCTGCAGGACGGCTCGGCGCCGCGCCGCCGGCAGCAGGCTCTGTTTATACAGTCCTTCGCGTCGTCGCTGGGCAGTGTCTTCGCTGCGTGTTTAGTCTGTCACACGATCCAACAGGTGAGGTCAGGGTCAAGGGGATTCTTGATGATTTATTTCTCTGCTGTTCTGTTGAAACTTAAACTAGTCGACAGGTCTGGAAAAGAAGAAAACGCGAAACGGAATCCGAGTCTTCGGTAACGATCTCAGACGTAACAGCTCACAAAATCACCGCCCTCAGCGACTTTATAAGGCAGCATTCGATCACGTGTTATTTTTGTGTCAATGTGTAATTTAAAGGTTGTCTATCTGCTCCTAAATTTAAAGGAACGGTTCACCCAAAAATGGAAAGCATTTTTTTTTGTTGCTCCCCTCCATGCTGATGGAAGGTCTGGTGAAGTCTGTTAAGCACAAACGTTTGTGGAGCTTCAAACGGCTTCTGTGAAACATCTGAAGGAGAAGCTACATAAAAGGACTCCAGACAGCGGGATTAATGTAATCCAAGATGTTCCAGTTGTTGTTCCTGCTGAACTCTCCGCTGTAGCTGCTAAGCTGAAAGTGTTATGGGATGTATGGAGTCATTTTTTTATTTTATGTTTATTCTTCGGTGGTTTATATCGTCGCTGCCATTTTCCTGTGAAGGAATGTTTGGGATAACAAACGCCCTTTTTACCGTATGTAGGACCCCGGTCCTACATACGGGCGCCAGTTGATTTGTACGGCTTTAATGGGTTCTGAGTGCTGCCCTGCTGAAAGGGGCTTGACAGGTATGTGATATTCTAACATCGATTAGAGCCAATGGCTCCTCTCTTTATGTTTAAAGTGACCCAAAGATCACATCTGCTGGAATAATGGTGCCGTGAAAACACTTGACTTTAAATGTGGGTATATTAACACAATGACAGCAACGCGTGTGATGGACGGTTCACGGGTAAGTCCAGAGGGACGGTCACAGACAGTCCATCAGTGACTTCGCCCCCCCCCCCCCCTTGAACAGCAGGAGTCACTGACATTGAGACTGGGTGTGGATGTGTGTTTGGCCCATAGCACGCACACATAAAGCAGGCCTAGTGTATACACACACACAGACACACACACTCACACACAGCAGGGAGCGGCGTCGTGACCGCTGGCTCTGCTGAAGCCCTGGAGGTTAACGTTTTGAGAGATCAAACCGGAAACGGAGCTGCAGACTCGCTGGCGGCTGCAGACAATCTTTTGGCAGAGGAAGATTTTTCGTTTCCTGAGTCTCAGACATAAAAGTCAGAGGGTGCTGAGCTTAATTCAACTGAGTCGTATCCTCATCCCACGGATGGTGGTTCTTATCTCGGCCCAGGTGAGGCAAGGAAACTCTGCATTTTGTGTTTGGTTGCCTCGACTGCACGCGTAATCCAGCCATGCATCTACGTATCAGCGCGCAGGCAGGAGCACACGCTGGGCTTCGTGGTGAGATTGAAGCGTGGCCCCAGTTTATCGCACGCAGACAGACTATTTCTGACTGGGGCTCCAACACTCTGCCAGCCAAGTCACTGCATGTCCCTAAAACAGAACACGCTCTGCTAAACCCGCAGAAGCAATAAATGAAACTCGGGAACACGCTGATCGCGTCTTAACACTTTATTGCCAAACGTATCATATTTGATACACACGGCATTTCAGGATTTTGAGACTTTGAGTTCAGAAGTTTGATTTTTTGTTGTTTTCTTTCCAAAAAAAGCTGATAGATACAAGCCAACATCTGTATTTTCCATGAAAGAAATTCCAGATTTTGCAAAAGTTACATAAATTAGAGCACAATTATTATTTTTGCGCGGGGGGGTAATTTTCCAGAAGGTTCCATTAAGACCTTATTGTCATCGTTCCTCTGGCTACGTAACGCCAGCGTAGGCGCGCTACTGTGTACACGAGTACTGGTAAGCATCGCTGCCCCGCCCCCAACGCGCCGATGGGAGATTCAGGTTATGTTGCCCCAGCGCTGGATGTTCTTGTAAACATCAATTCCTCCTCATTATTTTGCTTTCTTTATTAGAGTTGGTTGGTTTAATTGGGGAATAGTCACTAGAGATTAGTCTGGATAAAACTCCGGGCTACTTCATTAAAAATTGTGTTTTCAGACTCGAAAAAAATAATTTGTCTAACATGACCAAACAGTTATCTGCAGGAGGTTCTGAAATGAGCTTTCAGCAGAAGCACGAGAATCTTAAAAGTCAAACATGCACAGGTGACGAGATTTAAAATGATATTACATATTCCAGTGTTTTGTTAAGATTCAGTGAATCCAGTGGCGTGCGGTGAGGCACGAACGCTGCAGAGTAGCCTTTGATTGGCAGCAGTTAAAATGTTGCATCAAAAGCGTCATATCAGCGTTCTTTACACATACAATCTATAACACACGAAAAGCACTTGGGTAGAGGTTCTGCGCGCTGATTTTGTTTTTCTTACTATTTAAATTCAAATGAATGGCTGTTCGTTTCATATGATGCAAATGTTCCAGGAATATTTGCATTTGCCATTTCAGAGTAAATCTACCTGGCGCCAGCTTCACCTGCACGGCACAGAGCACTGCAATGAATCTACAGTACAATGCTAACGATGAAAACCCAGCGTGACTAAAGATCCGTAACACGCTTTCACAGAGTCAGGGATAATACCACCCCCCGGCATTGCGACCCGTTGAAGGAGAGCGTGACTGGGTTTTTATCACTGATTCTGGACTGTGTCAAAAGGCTGAGCAGGTTGGGGCGTGTCTGTTTCAAATGTTGTTTCTCATGAGGAAGAAGAGAGAGAGAGAGAGAGAGAGAGAGAGAGGTCGACCAAAGCTGACTCCTGGATGAAGCATTGATGGTCTCTCTTCCTCATGACAGTTACACTGTCAGTGTTTAGATCAGGCTGAGCTCTTTAATCTGGCCCGCCGAACTTGTCCAAATTAAATGAAATTACATTTTATTATAATTAATCCTCATTCATTTTACCTTTTCCCTGTAATGCTACCTGTAAAAGTCTAAATCCTTTCCTGCAATGGCTTTTACATGTCATTTATATTAGTTCTCCCTCCATCTGTTCCTGGCCACTTTTTAGAACCCTTTGTGGCCCGCAAGTCAAAATCTTTGCCCACCCCTGGTTTAGATGTTAGCATCGCATAGCGCTATGCGCCCCGACGCATTCAGGGGTAGCGGGAACATTCTGTTTTCACCGCCACACAGACACTTTTCACTCTTTGCCTGCATGCAGCTGATAAAACGACTGTTAAACATTCTCCTGATATGAATGTCGGCATGTCGAGCGGTTTCCTGTTTTATACTTTGAGCTTTTATCGGCATCAGGAAGGCATGTCTTCCCGAATAATCAAGAGCTGTAGAATTTTAGACACAAATTCACCCGGTGGCTGTTTTGAATTTTAACGATCTGTTTGCTTTGCTCGTGCGTGAACCTGTGTGTGTGTGTGTGTGCATGTGCGTGCATGTGATCAACACAGACTCCTGGGAGGCTCGTGTATTGACCCAGCAAAAGCAGTTCAATCACACATGAATGATCATTCAGGACCAGATTAATAGGTGAGGGACACCAGAGGGTTTCCCACTACGTTAGCAGAATCTTATTGTCCAAGCCTCGTCTGTCCTTTTCAGGTCATCAGTTCTCAGGGTTTTATTGGAGGACAGATGTCTCCCGATTCAAACAGAGAAAACAGACGAGCTGTAATATTGATATTTAAATCCTTATGCTCTACTTTGCTCTTTTCATTATTTAGTGTCGCAGCGTCTGACCAGAGACCGGAGCAGCTGTTCCCATCGGTCTCGAGTTTAACCTCCGGTGAACTCGTTCCGGTACGTGAGCCGATGGATCGAGTCGTGTGTAACTGTAAAGATCCATATCTACGCGTTTCTGCTCTCAGAAGTACCAACACAAGTCTGTGTTTAAACATCAGCATCACATGACTGTAGCAACATGTATGACATCGACCACATCTGTTTTAGCGTGTAGTTTCTTTATACCACATCTCAATCAAAGTTTGGCTGCCGTTAATCTCTCAGATTATGTCTGGATTGATGCAGCAGTTGGTAATGACGCCTGCCTGCAGCCTATGGGCTTGTGTTTGTGTTGTACGGCCACTAATTAACAGGCAGCAGAGCCAAAGCTCCGCCTTACATTCACTTCTGACTCTTGCTCTCAATGTTCACCAGAATATGCTGAATTATTTCTCAGGGGAGTACACCTGGATCCACCTGGAAGGTCTGAGATCCACCCACAACAATCTGACGGTCTTTTCTCCGTCTACGCAATTTACATTTTTCAAGTTATCAACCAAAGAGCTCCTCTCCCACTTGCAGCTCCAGCAAACAAACTGCCTTAGATTGAATCGGCTATAACTCTTGGTCTGTTTAGCATTTAGCCTAGCGAGGCATCCATCTGATGCTTCCTGTCAGTGCATTCAGCATCTGGAGACCTGAAACAGAAATGAGAACGGCAGCGATGCAAGGAATCCAACAGAGGGTTAAACGTCGCGTCAGACGGGGGCCGTTGATTACGGAGCCGGCGGCTCGGCTTGGCGCGGCGCCTCTGTCGCTTTGGCTCAGCCTTGTAATGTCTTATCAGCAGATAATGGAGCGTGTCGAGGTACAGGCTGAAATGCAGCTACAGCAACACGTGGCGGCTAAAGGATCGACTAAGCACTGGACCGTCTATAAAGTCGCTTTATTCTGCTATAACGTGGTTGAAGTGATGAAATATTCCGTTTCTTTATTAGTTCACGTTTGTGTGGACGGACCAGCGTCTTTCTAAGCATGGACGTTTTGAGTTGACGGGACATTTTACAGACTGTTGGCATCAGCACCGGTCCACCACTTAACGGGAAGCACTGATGAGGGAAAATAAGAGCTGAAAAAAAAGAATAGCTCCCATGCATATTTTTATGGTCAGCCTGATCAGTTCCAGATTCGTCCATTAAATACTTTGAGTCCGATGTTCAGCTCAACGCAGGCTTTATATTCGGTATTTATTATGTGGACTTTGATGATCAGTGATCCTGATTGATCAGATGTCTGCCATTGATGTTTAGCTCAACAGCTAATAAAGTGAAGCGCTGCTCGTTTCTTTAGTCAGATCTTTGAGAGAGAGAAAATGGCATTTAAATCTTTAATTGCTTTCAGGACTGCTGTTGATCAGGAGTTATAATCATGCTGGGAGTAAACTTTGACTGACTCAATGAACTCATCATTAAACGTTGGTTTCTCTGCAGCAGCGCGTCGATTATACTTGCTTTAATTCTTGACATGTGAGCCGACTGAGACACAAACTGAGCTGAGCTGAGTTGTCAGAGTGACCTTTGTTATTTTACACATGTTCACATTAGTGGATGAAGGATTCAGTTTGTTGATGGCAACGAGGCTTTTAGCAACTGTCTGGAGCATCAAATGCACATAAAGCCACACATAATTCCTGAAATGAAAAGTTCAGACACTGAATTGTCCTGAAGGTTTAACAGACGACTGCAAGCACAGAAAGGAGTCGGTCTTCCTCGCTTCAAGTCTCCGGCTGCTCACATCGTCAAAACTAAAATACACAAAGTTGTCGTTTTGAGGCTGGAAAAAAACATGAATGTGAATAAAATGAGTTTTTGTTTCTAAAGTCAGCTCTATCATCACAAAGCCCACATCTGCTATGCAAACCGCTCTGTGTTCGCATGATGGAAGCAACGTCTCGCTGTAATTCAGTCATTATGGGCTCAAAAGATGTTCGTTTTTACTCAATACAAATCTAGCAGCTCAATATAATCCCTCCAATAATGAGTAATCATTTAACCAGGTAAGTCCAAACGTTATCAGCGACTGGCCCCACAGTCATTACAGCCTGGGACTGAACTCTGGCGTTCAGGGAGCATCTCAGGACATAAAGGAAGTTATTATTCAAACTAAAGCGGGTCAGAACCAGGACAGCCTCTGTAATGAGGACCAGTCGGACCACGGCGGGCCGTCAACCAATGCTTCCAGTAACAATCGCTGGAACAGCCCAAAAGGGTTCTCTAACAGGCCGCGTAAAGCAGCTGCCAAAACATCATTAGCGTTTGGATGCGGAGCGGCATGGAGCGTTCATCTGAGGCGGGATGAACCCACCCCCCCCCCCCTCCGGACCCCCGGTGACCTCTGAGGCCTCCAGGTGTTGGAGAGCTCTCCAGATCTCAGCGGCGTATCTCTCACGGCTATTTGAGGCGACGTTGCCTGGACTTTGCTCTGGAGTGTGAAAGCTCTTAGCAAGGCGGTTGCTCAGGAAGGTCTTCTCAAGGTCAACTCACACCGATGCCGTTGCTGCGTTTGGCTCAAACACACTTGGAGTAGGATTTTATTTGATTTCCCCCACTCTTTGCTTCATGTGATGTTTCTGTAAAAGGAAGGGTCCATTGTATAGTTTTATGTTATGACCTCCAAGGAGGTCATGATTTCACCATTTATTTATCAGGATCAGAACGAAAGCTACTGGACGGATTTCCATTAAATGTGGTGGAAGGATACCTGAGCCATGAAGGAGCCCATTAAAGGCCGGCGTCGTTCCAGATTAAACGGCCAATGCAGACTTTTTTTTCTCCACTTGATTTAATATTGCTTGGAATCAGAATGACTCAAGAACAACTGAGCCGATTCCTTCAGAACTCAGAGGTGAGGTTAACCGAGTAGACATGCGTCACTGATGGAGGTATGAACCGGTGCTAGTTTCTCTATGGACGCTCTTACCTCTGTCAGGCGCCCCACCCCCCTCTGCTGGGGTCATTATAGTATGTCCGTTTTATATTTAATTGAAAGCCTTGCTATTTAGAATGCAAGTCTCTATAATCTAAATCCTCTAAAATGCGCCAGGACACGTTTAATCTGAACGGAGTTTGTAGTGTAACTTTTCAGAATCAGTATCACAGATCATACGATCAGTGTCGATTCAGCAAATCTGCATGCGAGGAGCTCCAGAAACGCTCCAGCCTGCAGCACAAGCAAACGAGCGAGAGAACTGTTGGCTCACACAACGTTGTTACAGCCAGATTTTGGTGTTGTGTTGCCTCACAACCGCGGTGGGTCCGTCGGAGCCAAGAATATCAGCGCTTGCCATCGAGGACAAGTATCGCACGCTGCTGTGTTTGAACTGCGCTTTCATCATGCACTGCTGTCCTCCTATGTTGTGATTGTAATTTTTGAGATTCCCACCAGACTCTTTATCTGCGGGTCGGCGCTATTTTAAATCCGGGGTCAGGCAGATGATGATGACGGCGAGCTTCTCCAAGAGAACCTGACCAAGCCGAGACTCCAGTGTTAAAGAAACATCCAAACAAACAATGCTGGCTTGTCCTTGATTCTGTCCTGTCTGTCTGCATCGCAGACACAGAAGAGTCCAAGAGATGTCTCCCCCAAACCCTGGAGCCAAAACGAGTCCAGTTAGTCTGCATGCATGACTCACGAGGCCACTGAAGGCGAGTGCCAGCGCTGTGACGCGTTGACAGCTGAAGCCTCTGTGTAGCCGGCAGGCAGCCGGAACCTCGCCGGGACCGTTCCTGGACGGCTGTCTGTGGCCTTCAAAGCACACTTAGCTGTGATAAGGCGGCGTTGCGTGTCCGTGACATTTACGGCCAGTCTCAACGCCTATTCGTCTGTCGCTGGACTGAACAGAGAGCAAAGATGCTGCAGCGGTTCATTCAGACGGAGGCTGCGGCTGAGCTTTTACCCAATGGACCTCGCGGTAACAGTTTTAAACCTGGTTTGCAGGGCGCTTGTTAACCGGGTGGAGTCCCGAGAGGCGATGTGTCCCTTCACTGGTGACGGGGGGGGGGGGACTTAGCTGCTGGCGAGGACTCACCCGACACACTGCTGCAGGTTTCTACCACGAGACAGTCAAGGAACGAACTTCACCAGATCGGCCATCGACATTCACGTGCCGACCCATCAGACATCGTCCAACCTTTAATATCAACTCATGGATTTATCAGCTGATAGTTTGAGTCTCCAGCAGCATCAAGAGAGCTGGACTCATTCACGCTGAACCAGATAAGACCTTCCCAGCCGACTGTGAGGCTTTACCTTGTAATGAATTCAACTCATTAGGCTCCAGTAGCTGTCTCTGTAGCCGCCTCTCCCTCACTGTGTGCTTATATTTACTGCCAAGTAAAAACACTAGTGAAGAGCAAATGGCCCTGTTAAAGAGTCGACTTCCTCCGATCCGCCGCTGGTTGAGACGAATCGCTTCAGAGTTTTGACCCGTTCTAAACGCTCCTTTCAGTTCCTGACCTCTCGCTGCAGTCGACCTGATTTCTGTCAGGCTTTTATGAAGCGATCAGCACCGAAACACAAACGTGATCCAAACTGATGATGAATTAAGGTCAAGGGACAAAGTGAGGGAGGAGGCAGAACGGTTTCCGTCAACATGGCGACACTCAGCAGGTGGAAACACAGCAGGCCGGCAGCAGATGCGATTGCAGCCTATGTCCCTTCTTCTTCGGCTCGACTGAAACCATTATAGAGTCAAAACCAGAAGCGGACCGCCCATGCAGCGAGGCTGCCAGCGCACAATAGCGCGGTCCATTCTGTGCCGATGACTCTCCAGTACAACCTCCATGGCAGCACAACCTGCTGCGCTATTCTGCCTTTGCTTCATTGCACATCGACTGTGTGCCAGTCGTCGCCGCGTGGAACGCTCCTTTGTTGTTATATGACGTAAGCGTCTCCACGGTAACATCAGGCCACCAGAGCCAAGCACGCCGCTTCCTGGCCTCCATTTACAATATTTATCCAGGCGACTGTTCATATAAAGCAGTCACATTTATGATCTGCACCGCGGGGCCCTGTTTGATGAATAAACAGCGTTAAACCCGAAGCTCTTCATCAGCTCTAACAGGCGTCGCCAGGTTTTATAGGTCGCGTGATATCGGAATGTTATTATTCACTGATGTTCATAAGGAATTATGAAGCATTCAGAATGTTTCATAACACTCGCAAATGTTTCTCATGCTCTATGTCAACCGTCGTTAAACATCAGAGATGTGACATTTAGTCAACTTTTATTAGGTTTATGGAAAACCTGCACTGTAAGTAGTTCTCCAAAAGCAGCAGATCCATAATGCAGACAATAATAATGTTGACTTTATTTGTGTAAGGTGGCGCAGTGGGTAGGCGGGATGCCCGTTGATTGCTGGGACAGGCTACGGTAGGTCCTGCGACCCGGATTTCGGGTTAAGCGGTTAAGAAACTGAATGAATGAATTAAAAGATAGTTACAAATAAAACATGTAAAAATACTTCAACTTGAAAAACAAAAAAAATAAACAGAAACAAACCTGTTGCTTACAGGAAAACCAGGAACGATTGACCCTCTTGGAATCATGTCGGTATTATTGCAGTCTTTGCTGTGAAGCCTTCGTCCTGCGGAGGACGCCGTTTCTCAAGCTCGAAGCACGCTAGCACGGACCCGGGGCCAGCATAGCAACAGAGTGTTTTTGTTGTCTGAGGAAAACTCCAACCCAACAGCGATGCAGAAAGGCTGCATCAATCTGTCGTCCGCAGGAGAAGACGCTTTACGTGGATCCGGAAAAAGATGGACCTCAAAATAAAAGCTTCGCCGTAGAGGGAGAGAATTGCGGAGATCACGCCTTTACAAAACTTGAAAGCGTGTTGCAGTCCAAAAGGAATTATGTTTTTTTTGAGAAAGACTTTGAAGTTAATATTCATGAGATAGCAGCGTATCGCTGCACGTAATCTTCCCTCATCAAACCCCTGACAGATTTGGGTCTCCTGCTGCGCTGTGATGAACGGCCTGCCGTTGTACTCGCAGTAGTAGCTGCAGTAATTGGTCACTTCATATCAGCGGATATCATGTCAAAAAACGAACAAGCGGCGTCCACTCAGAGTGGACGCTACGGCCGCCACAGCCTGGTGTATTTCGTGTCTCGCATATAAACAGCAAGTAGCGAGAACTTCCGTCTGCTCCGCATGCTTGTGTGTATTTACAGTAC
The DNA here is from genome assembly GCF_040956055.1 of Brachionichthys hirsutus. Lineage (NCBI taxonomy): Eukaryota > Metazoa > Chordata > Actinopteri > Lophiiformes > Brachionichthyidae > Brachionichthys > Brachionichthys hirsutus. Next base: position 11,333,271 of record NC_090901.1, read on the forward strand.
GTGTTCCGCTTCACTACCGCCAGGTCCATTACACAAGCCCTTCATGTTCTCATCGTCTCTGCAAACAGAGCCGTGAAGAAGAAGCGACCCTCGGGGCCGCGTGTTGCCTTGCAGCTCAGGGAGGAAGGGATGAGGTGCAGCATAACCGCAGGAGCAGAGAGGAAGAGGAGCGGGATTGGAGGAGGACTTGAGAGGATGGGAATCCGTCTTCCTACAGAACATGTTGTAACGATGAAGCTCCCACCGGCAGCAAGGAGGCTGGGGGGGTGGGGGGGTTGGTACTTATAAAATGCCACTATAACAAGCCTCCTGGGAACTCCGCTCCATGAAGAGGGAACAGCTTGTCTGGATATAAACTACTTCTCTCGTGCTCTCTGTCCACGGCTCCACAGGCACAGCGCTTGCATGGTGGTTTGGTCGCGTGCCGCCCAACATGGTAACGGCAGGTTGAATGTGCATCAGAGCCGTGGGCGAGAGGTCTGCCACAAACGTTACGGCCACTAAACTGCGATTATTTGAGTTAGAGTTCGTCTGAGTGAAAACGGCCTTTAGCGCCACCGACTGCTTATCTCCGAGGCCACTTTGGTTTCCAACTGACATCGTGGATCATTTAAGACCAACATCACGCCACGGACACGATAACAACCTGCCGCTGGTCCGTCCAGCTGACTTTCAGTGGCAGTTTAAATAGAATGAAATTAAAGGTTTCTTCTTCATGAAGGTGTTTTTTTTTACACCGACACTATAATAGAGCAACATAAACTAAACACAACTTAATATTCATGATGTAACAACCATTGGAAACGCTCACACCCTGCATGCCGCCCCGGATCTCGCCCTCCTCCTAGGTGTAGATTCTATATTTTTGGGGCAAAAAACATGTCTGAACTATTCATCCTGCTGTCGATGCGTCATTCCAGTCGTCGTCACACGGTACAGATAGAAGGAGGTTTTCATAGCAACGCAGCCAAGTTACATGACCACAATTATCTTGAACTCATTCACTGACAGGGAGCGTTTACACATCACGTTTCCTCTGGCGCTATTAAAGAAATCACTTTGCTAAAGAACAAAAAAAAAGCACGGCTCAGCAGAATGAGTCGCCGCCCCATTAATCTCCCTTAGCAACAGCGGACGATGGCACTAATGCAGCTTTGAATAATGCCAGTGATGAACTCCCACCGTGCACGGCTCAAACAGCAAGTTCATCTCTGTTCTAAACAACAAAAGCTCTTTAGTTGGACAAACTGGGAAATCAGCCGGATTGGACAAAAACCACTGGACAAAGGACCGGGCCAGGGGCCATGCAGGGGCCAGGAGAGAGCCTATTAAAAGAGGGGCAGATTCAGGTCAAGGGGTAGATCTTTGGTAGAGGGGGCATTTTACAGCAGTTTCTCAGAATGTGCAAAAAATTACAGAACTGATTTCCAAACCATTAATATTTTTTATCAGGGGTCATGTTTTTTATCAGTGCATCCAACTAATGTCCTGCTTAAACAAAGTCCAGGTTTAGTTCATGGTTCTAGAATATTATAAAATAATAAAGCTCATTTATTTGCTAATGAAACCTGAATTCTTTATATACCTAGATTGATTTTTTGCTTCTCACAAGACAGCTATTGTTTTTATGTTCCGTTATTCGTTTCAGGTGTCTGTCCTGACAACACAGATAAAGAATGTTCTGAAAGTGAAAGGGTCTGTAGAATCCAAACGCGTCTCCCGCCGTCTCTGCAGGGAGGAATCGTCTTTCATCCAGAGCCTTCAGCCTTCCAATTTCAATAAATATTAATGCCCCAGCTTTGCATCACATAAACCTGAGGACCGGTTCCCGAGGTCGTCCTGGGTGTTCACCCTCTCCCCCAAGATCCAAATCATTCCAGCAACTCAAATCAAACATCCTAATCTGTTCTGTCTCTGCTTGTCTCATTCCCATCAGGAGTCCCAACTCCCAGCAGCCATGTGAGAGGAGCTGTCATCAAGCAGAGGATGCCATCATCCAGTTAAAGGAGAGTCCCCCTCTCACTCTCCCTCCCTCCTGCTCCCACCCTTCATCCCACATGAGGACGAGAAGATGATTATCACCAGCCGGCAGTCCTTCAATGTCCTGGCAGTCATCTTCCTCCTGCTGTCCACCGCAGGTCTGTCGCGTTCCCTCTTATCTTTCTGCCTTTGTGGTTCTTAAAAGCTTTTGGTCATCACACACTCCCATCAAGCTGGAAAATTTGGATCCTCCAAAACGTGGGTGGCCCTTGAACTAAATACACAAAACGGCCGCAGAACACACAAGTAAACGGCTAAAAGTCGGCATCTGATGGCGAGACGCGAGTCAAACAAGCTTCAGACAAAATGGAACTCTTAAATAAAAGTTGCATTTTACTTGTAATTGCATACATGGTCATACAAGTTATACAGACACAGCAAACACAAACACAGACACACAATCTTGTGTTGCTTCACTTTGCCTGTAATGCAACAATGACGTCATCCACTCGGGCTGAAGATACCGAAAACGCAGGCACATCGTAGAAACGCTCGCCGATGCCCCCGGCGCCGGTCCACAGCTGCCCGCCAGCCTGGTGCATGATGGGTCCTCACTAATGTCTTGTGAAATAATTCATCTTGACACTCCTTTAGTTGAACCAGCAGAATTTAATGGGTTCTTTCCATCCGGTAGTTTTTGTATAATCCTGCTGAAATGTCCGCCCAACAAACTGACCGACGAGCAGACATGGATGAAAGCATGACCTCTGGAGGTCATGTTGCTGGAACAGCTGTTCAAATTTTAAGTGGATTCTTTTCAGAACCAGAAATTGGTTCAGTGTATTGGTATAAAAGATAGATAGTAGGGCTGGAACAATTTTTATGGATTATTTTTTACTTTTCTATGTGAAAATAGCAAAAGTTCAATTACACTTTCTCCAAACTCAGATAAATGTTATTGTTTAGTGTGACCAGCAGTCCAGATTTCAAAGATATTCTATTACAACTAGAGGATATCTTTACTTTAATGTTTGTAATTGTAAACATTTATTTTACATCTTAACACAGATTGAATTAACGCTATCACACAAACCTTAAATTTCCTCTGTTTTTGTATGAAATGCAACAAACTAGGGGTGAAACTTTCAATCAATCAATCAATTAGAATAGCATAGAATAGAATAGAATAGAATAGAATATGTCTTTATTGTCATTACAAAGTCTTTGTGGTCCACTTCTTATAGACGTTTCGACTGCAGACCTCTGCGTGAAAGGATTTGTGGAATATAAATAACAAGTTAATCCCACTCTCACGGTCGAGGCAAAGGTCAAGTGAGGAGCTTTTGCTCCCGACATGAGACACCCTTGACTGCTAATCCAGCTTTGCCCTTCAGTGGCGCCTCATTGTTCTCCCTCCTGGGCTCAGGTTCGTGGTATTGACGGGAACACCCAGCTCAGTGCGACCTGAGTGTCTGAGGTTGCAGATGGATCAGTTGTACCACGGCAACACTTTGACTTCCAGACTGCAAGAAACACGCCAGTCGAAACAAGTCGACTGCAGTAAATGAATCAGAATTTAACGCAAGCTCAGACTGAGAATGATCAAGATAAAAGCGAATCAAAGAGGCTTGTCGTTGTATAATCAGCAAATAACACTCACAAGTAACATTAACTGATGTCAGAGAGAGGACACAGTAAGGACGTGTCAAGCATACTTGGGGTCTGGAATAGTAGAATCCATGGGCTGGTCCAGTTTGTTGTGCATTACATCCCATAATGCACCTTGCCGTGTAGTCTGGCACGCGTTCCCTCTGGTTCATCGCTCTGACAGATTGGTAATTTATTATTATCACAACGAGTCTCGGCTGCAGCTGAAGTCAATCACCTGCAATTCCATTTCATGCAAAGTTTATTGGTTTCCAGATACTACAGCAAAAACCATATTGTTTGTGAGACGGCGATGCCACAAAGATTCATCTCCAGCGGCTGCAGGGATTCAAATGCAAATAAGCCAGATGAATGTTTTTGCCTCTTATTTTTGCATTGCTTAATAATAAACTCTCTGTGTGACTCCGGAAAGAAGTAGGACATATTTTTAAGGTTCACTTAAGCTTTGATGAACAAGAGGGACGTGCGGCCCTGCTTCCTTCATTTGAATTTAGTTCATGTCGTGAAGTGAAGGCAGAAGCTCACTGTGCAGCTCACTCTGACAAAAACACCACAGTTCTAACAGAACCTTTGGTCAGACCAGCGTCTCACTTTGGCTCTGTCCATGCACTATTCTAGCGTGCAACATATATGCTTTTTGGGTTTGATTCTGCCATGTCTTGTCAAAAACGAAAATACATTTTTCAGGCGGTTTCCCCCCCAGAGATAAAGTCTTTCTCAAAAGTCAAATGTTTGTATCTCCTGGTGTACATACATACGTCTTTCCCAGTCATTTCTGACCGTTATCACATCTAACTCTTTGTCTTTGCCCAAACTGCAGCCCTCTCAGCTCATTACCGAGTGTGCGAACCCTACTCCGACCACAAGGGGCGCTACCACTTTGGATTTCACTGCCCACGCCTCTCAGACAACAAGACCTACATGTTCTGCTGCCACCATAACAACACTGCATTCAAATACTGCTGCAACGAGACAGAGTTCCAGACTGTCATGCAGCTCAACATCACCACCACCTCAGATGGATATGCACACAAGTGAGTAAAAAAAAAAGAAAGACTGCCCGGCATGGGCAAACTACGGCCCGGGGGGCCATATACTTGCAGTTGCAGGTGATGTGGGAGAAGAAGAAAGGGCTCAGTACACAGCCCTGTGGGATGCCAGTGCCAGGGCAGAGGTTATGGAGGCGTGGTTGTCTAACCTAACTTGCTGGGGTGTGTTGGTTAGAGAGTCATGCTGCAGCTTCGGGTTTCAACAAAGTCACCTGGTGATCTATCTGCTCTGAGGCTGTAGCATCTTGCGAGCTTGATAGCACTGTTTAGCCAAATGTTTATTATTTATTATGTTTATTTAGTCATAAAATCTAGTTTCATCAACTGTTTCCTGAATACATTTTGATTGACTTGCTCTAATAGAAGGGATATGTACTACTGTGCCTCCCAGGTCAAAGCAAATGAGTCAAAGTGCTTTAACACCATTATCCACATCAAACGATTAGCAGTTCTTCTTCGGGCCTGGATGGAACTTTTCACCTAATTGCACTGAAATCTGTTGAGCTGGTTTTGAGATATCCTTGCAGAGCACAAACAAGCCTGAGCCGAACTTTAACCTCTTTGGCTTTGGTGGAGGTAATTAGAGGGGGAAAAGGAATCGTAGTTTTATGGTGGAACGAATATAGAAGACATTTCCTCAGATCAGATGAAAACAGCCGCTTACAGTCAGTGTGCTCACAAGCGCCCTCCAGAGCACAACGCTCATTGAGACTATTTGTCTCTTACTTGGGGGGGGGGGTTGACATCGCTGTCATTGATCCACACCTACAGCGCTGTTCAGAGGGGAGCAGTTGCTGAAGGCGATCGTGTTGTAAGTGCGACGCCTCCGTAAACGCTCACCAAGCAGGTGTCAAGAGCTGAGCTGGCTGTTCCATCAAGATCGCATGTATGTCTAGTAATAAATATGTCACCGACAACACGGCAGCCTACTTTCATTCACACCTGAATAAAGTGTAACTTAATTACAGGACAGGCCTGCTGCTTTGTGGGGGCTCTCAGTGAGGCATGGCGCCTCGATGCAAATGTCCCCCCAGCGTGTCTGGCGCTGCCCTCCAGGAGGTGATAATATTTCATTTTAGTGCCAGACGTCCTGTTGGGACACTTTTTCATCTGCTGGTTTTGTCTGTAACACTGGCCAAACAAATTAAACCAGCCACCGAGTCCTCGTGCACAGTGAAAATGTTCTAGTTTAAGGTAAAACTTCAAATGTTTGTCTTCTGAGTCCTCCATATGTGTGTAATTATAAATAAATGAACTAGAAAAGCACTGACAGAGCGCAGACCTCCGCCAAGCAGCTCATTCTCTTGTAATTGGATTTAGACCATCCACATGGTGATCTGGATCATCATCCAAAGGTTCTCAATTGTTCTTGGTATCTTTATACACCAACCGTGAAAAGTAAAAGTGAATCAGAGTTGATGTGAATTCATTTAACTGATTTATGAATCTGTAAATGGGTTTTCAATGGTAAAATGTAATATTTCTTTCCTGACCTCATTCTCGATCAGATCCAGTTCATATCGGACCCCTTTATGACTGTTATTTTTGGTGAGTGAATTGAATGCATATTTTACAAGATATGATTTATTGGAAAAGCCTCGCTTATACCGGTAAGTAAATGGGGGGAAATCCGAATCGAGACAATATCCGCAATCTGGATCACCAAAATATAATCGACTGAAAATGTAATTAAGATCTGTAAGCTACGCAAGACAAGAGAAAACCTGCAGGTACTTCCATGTTGTTGAATATGTGGACAAATTAAACCCCCAAAAAACATTAAAAACATTAAACAAAACAAAGTTTGGTTTTGGCAATTGGTTAAACTTCTTAGTAACTGCAGCTGCGTCTCTTCTCTGAATGTCAGGCCGAGAAGTTTGCCAAGATTCTGAAGCTAAATCCAGATGTTTTGAATCATCGCTAGAATTGCTGCCATTCAGCATTAAAGACAGCTGGTTTGTCATATTTAATCACCACGTCTGCATCATTTCCATTTTTTGATGACAGACTGGCTGTTGTTTGAATTTATAAGAGTTTTAGTAACACAAGTAGTCAATGGCACAAAGGCGGCTTTCCATCCGCGGGAAGTTCCTGTATCGGTCCTCTGTCGTGTCTAATCAAAGCGCCGCTTGACGTCACTTTCAATTCATGTGATATTAACAACTAAATGTCCACAGAAACGTCAGGTGCAGCTACCTAGCGTCCCGGCCCCAGAGGACGCTACCTCCGTCCATCTACCTCGACCAGATTTATGGGCACTAACTCAAATAAAGTTCAGATTTTCCTCACATGAATCCAGCCTGATCATGAGACACGAACAGAGGAAACATGAGACTGGTTAAAAAGTACAATGACAGTCTTCCTCATTTTGGGAGGCCGTTTTTAGAAATGGGACGATATAATTCTTCCACTTGTTATCACTGGAGCATTTGATAAAGGTTCTGCTGCATGAAGGGCAAACATTCTCATGTGGCGGCTCCATCATAGCTACTGGAATTTAAGAGCATGTGAGGCATGTTTATCGCTTTTCCCAGATCCTGCAGCGCTAATGTTCCCGTTCCCGTTCCTACAGCAATTACACTGCTCTGGTCGGTGTGTGGATCTACGGCTTCTTTGTCATGGTGCTGCTGGCGCTGGACTTCCTGTACTACTCAGCCATAAACTACGAGCTGTGCCGGGTCTACCTGGAGAAATGGGGTCTGGGAGGACGCTGGCTGAAGAAGGCTCGGAGCCAGTGGCACAGGTCCATACCGGATGAGAGCGTGAGCCAGGCTCACGTCCAGCCGATGGTCTCCAGCCACTACCAGCCCAGACACAGCCTCCGAGGGGAGAGCCACAGCCCCACCCTCCTGCCCTACAACACATCCTCCGCATGGTGAGTCACCATCACAAGACCACAGCCAGCCTGGGTTCGACACACGCCTCGACCTAAAGGTGCAAAAAAATCAGCAGATAGTGAGCTACGAATTGCATCGCGGGCCTCCTGGGGAACAGCCGGCACCTTTGTGGGAAAGTTGGCAGTCTGTAAATAATTTATACATAACAGACAGGAAAAACGCTGAAAAGGCAGCTGGTTTCTAACGGCTGTCTTTTGTTTTGTAATAATCTTTGTGGAAAATATTCATCTCCTTCCATTTTGCCTGCATCCAGATTCCTGTACTTTAGCATTCCAAATAGCATGCTGGTAAAACCCTGTGCTGCTACAGTTACCGTTATCTGTGTCAGTGTAACGGATGAGCACAGAGACCTTCTTCAGTTTCCCTGTTTGTCTTTGTGCTTCCTGTTACTGCTTCCTTCTCCACGTGGAGAACAACATGGCGGCAAAGCCATCGAGCGAGCGGGAAAAATTAGAGCGTGTCAGACATATTTCTGTCAAGTCAGTGGGGAGGAAGCTCAAACATCCGGTTCCACAGTTTTAAGTTCCATCATTAAGCGTCCCAGAAGAACCGGATTCACACACGGAGCCACTGTCTGTAAATCTGCTCCCTGCACAAGTCCCTCAGCGTTCAGTAGCACCGAGCAGCAATACTTGAAGACTTCATGCTGTGTCTAAGGCAGAGGGTCCTTTAATTCTGCCCAACTCATCACCAGCCGTCGTTACTGATTGATGCATCAGAATCATGGGAATGCTCCGCTACCGACCAGGAGCCCTTAACTCGTATGGAAAATGAATGCTTAAACTCTTTCACCCAGTTCCCGTGGCACGAAGCCACCGGCTGTTGTTTCATTTGATCTTTTATTAATCTGAGGGAGTCTTGGGGAGCTGCGGAGTTGTGTTGTTAAGGCATACGAGTTGATTTACGAGGTTGAGAGTGGACCGCAACGTGCAGCCGCCGCAGGGGTTGCGATGTAGCCGCAAAAGCATTGAGCACAGTGTGAACAAACGGGCATTTCTGCAGAGTCAATTTTTGATTCGGTCTCAGACGCCCTAGCTGTCTGACTGGAGGCTCTGAGTCTCTCGGGTCATGATCATTTAATGTGTGCCAAGGTTTGACAAATGGCTCTCAGAAGATGTGTGGACTGGGAGAGGCGTAGATTGCAAGGACTGGGATCTTGGGGCTGTCCTTCTGGCTAATTCGCACTGGACATGTCCGTGGAGCCTCCTCATTAGAGACAAAGTCAGTCCAGCGTGATCGGACTCATCAATCCAAGACTTACCAGGCTGTGATCTCCAGCCTTAAGCAGGAGGCTGTCGATACAAAAGTGTTTGAAAAGCCTCGTTGATAACGTGCCAGAAGAGAACAAGGGCAAAGTAAGAGCGCGGTAATTCGTGCTGATGACGGCTGAGGCGAAGCTGTGTCGGCTAATCTCGTTTTTATAGCTGATAAACAGGGCAGCAGTTACAAAGCCAAGAATTTCCCTTTTTAGCTTTTTATTTAACCTCCTTTTTTTAATATTGGTTGATTTTGTTTAGTTAATTTGAACTTGAGGGGAGGATTTTTATATAAGCCCTTTCAGCTTCTTTTCCTCTCCTGCATTATTATTTGAATTTGTAATGTTTTTTGTTTTGTTTATTATTGTGCATATGAATAAATGAAATGAAATGAAATGAAAGAATAGTGCTCTGTGATAAATCACAGCAGGAGAGCTAAATTCAGTTGCGTCTCAGAATTTATCTTACACTTGTGCTGCGCCACGTTGGTGACTGATGACATCAGCCCACATCTGTCGACCAACTGTAAACAAACCGCGATCGGGTCAAGTCCCCCCAACTGGATCAGCATGCATCTAAAAACAACTCTGTCCCAAAGCAAAGCAGGAATCCAGCAGAAAGGATGACTGGTGCTGCAGGACAACCTTCACCAAATGATGAGGGACGTAACAGGTTCTTTGAGATTTGGACCTTTATCAGGGTGATGCGTCGCTTAATGGCAGCAACTAGCCGGTAATTTGCACTGCAGGTCGGTCCGTAATGACGTGGATGCTGACGACGCCTCATTCCCGCAGTTAAAATGATCGGCTAATCCAGCGTGGAGCGCAGTCCTCTATCTGCTCCAATCCTGCAGAGGAGCACCTCCGAGACAAGACTGGCTGTCCGGAGACGCGTTCAGTGAGCTGGGCGCTAAAGACGTGCTGCTCATCACTCGATTCGTCAAGTTACTCGCTTTTACAGATTGAGGCACTTTTGAAATGAAGGAATTTGTCATGTCGATATTACGATAGACGCACATGTCCAGTGGAGGGCCGAGACACTCCAGGTTTCTTTTCCAACCATCTCTCCAGCAGCTGATCTCACTAATGCAGGTCAAACTCTGGCCCGCAGTGTAATTATATTTGGCCCGCGAGGCAATATAAAATTAATATTAGAGCTGGCCCGCAGATTCTGTACCCGCGGGCCAGCTCCTATAATGCCATTTATTTTATTTGACGTTATTTATTTACACTGTTGTTTTATATATATTGTGGCAACTTTATTTTTCTTTTGATTTGGCCTTATACATTGTTTACCTATTTATTTTGCATTTTAATGTGCAAAAAACAAATATTTGCGGCGTGCACAGGTGGGGTGGGGGCCCCAGAGATTTCTTGCTTGGAGTCCCAAGAGACCCGAGCAATGCCACTGTATATACATATTTTGTATAATATAACACATGGAATTACAGCAATAAACAAATCTAAAATCTAAACGCCGTTATCATCCACCGCAACGCCGTTTTATCATCCACCGCAACGCCGTTATCATCCACCGCAACGCCGTTATCATCCACCGCAACGCTGTTTTATCACCCACCGCAACGCCGTCATCATCCACCGCAACGCCGTTATCATCCACCGCAACGCTGTTTTATCATCCACCGCAACGCCGTTTTATCATCCACCGCAACGCCGTTTTATCATCCACCGCAACGCCGTTTTATCATCCACCGCAATGCTGTTTTATCATCCACCGCAACGCCGTGTTATCATCCACCGCAACGCCGTTATCATCCACCGCAATGCCTTTATCATCCACCGCAACGCCTTTATCATCCACCGCAACGCCGTTATCATCCACCGCAATGCCGTTATCATCCACCGCAACGCCGTTTTATCATCCACCGCAACGCCTTTATCATCCACCGCAACGCCGTTATCATCCACCGCAATGCCGTTATCATCCACCGCAACGCCGTTTTATCATCCACCGCAACGCCTTTATCATCCACCGCAACGCCGTTATCATCCACCGCAATGCCGTTATCATCCACCGCAACGCCGTTTTATCATCCACCGCAACGCCTTTATCATCCACCGCAACGCCGTTTTATCATCCACCGCAACACCGTTTTATCATCCACCGCAACGCCGTTATCATCCACCGCAACGCCGTTTTATCATCCACCACAACAGTTAAGGTCTGTTGCAGTGGAGAGATACAATGTTTCGGTAATGAGAAACAAACCAATAAAGGAGGGAATGCGCTATAACTCTTGCTCATTCTATTCAACAATCTATTTCTATCTTTCTGTGTGTCAATCTTTTTCATGAAATGTTATACTCAAGTATGGCATTTTGTTGCAGGCAAGCATCAAGTGAAAAGAAAAGGGCGTCAGCGAAAGAGAGGTTTAAAGCATAGGGCTTTAAAAAAATCTGGCAGACAGAATAGTGTTGTATGGGACCAGTGTCCCAAATGCTGAATGTCTGTATGATCAACTGAAGAACAATTGATCAGTGACTCTGTTTAAAGTGTCAGAAGAGGAGATAAATACCAGCAGTGAATTGATTCCCCCCAATCTAAAAACTGTTCCTGGGATGCTGAAGATTCATCAGGTGACATCCTCAAAGCCAGGAGTCATCAACACACGGGAGGTGTCTTGCTTTTGTGGGGAAAATTGCACGTGCTATCCTACAATGTGCCATGTGTTATCTGAGGAAAGAGAAGATGAACCAGATAGCGACAACCTGAAGTTCCTTCTCTCAAATCGGAGGTGTTGATAATTAAAATCACCTGCTTTAGTAGCTAGCTGGAAGGAAAACCTGGAGCGTCTCGGCCCTCCACTGGACGGGTTTGACACCCCTGCGATAGAGGATGCGGCCCATCCACGCGAGCGTGGATGTAATGTTCCACGCCGAACTGTCCGGCCCACAATCTATCCTTCCACAAAGTTCTATTAAGATTCTGTTCAATTACAAATGCTTCTAATCCATGAGGTTTATCAGAGGATGATCTGGGTTTTTTTTCCCCTTCATTCATTAGACCACTACTCCCCCTCTCTCCAGTCTTCAAGCTAAGCTAATTGCTGGTTCCATCTTCAGCGCGGTTCTGATGAAAGTCAGTCTGGCCTCATCTCACCGAGGCGGTGAGGGTTGGTCAGACAAAGACCGCAAAGAAAATCTGTCAGATCAGATTGCTGCGGGAAACAAAAACTGTTGGCGTTACGCTGAGCAGAGTTCTCATGTGGCCTCGGCTGTTTTAGCAGCTCATCAGCTTTGAGTTCTGCTATAGGACATTCAAAGTTCGGCCTCTATCCCAAATTGAACCAACTTTTTCTGCCCGGAAGTTGACATCTAGCAATTAGTGGTGTCGGGCAGCAGCAGCATCCTCTGGCCCAGAACTCAAGCTTAACAGACCGGCACTGAGGCGCTCCAATCACTCTGATCCGGTGGTGCGTCAGTCCGGCTGTGCTGAATGTTTTAAATAAAGTTTCTAAATTACATGTTTAAAAATAAGATGCTCCCTTTGCTCAGATTTATTAGGAGGACTGAGATGATTAACATCAACTGGCACCCCAACAAAGGTTTTAGTTTTTCCCAGCTGATTAATAAAGATTTTTCACAAATATAATTTGCTACCAGTATAAAGAGTTCTGGAAGTCATTTGGTTTCAATGCTGAGCCGATGTTCTGATATTCCATCCGGTTGCAACAGAATCTGATGTTGATTTTACTTTTTTTTTTATTGGTTTTGAATCTGTTTTGATGAAATTCTTTAAAGTAATTATTTTAACAACATTTCAACATTGTGATCCAGGTTTTGTCTCCTGAATATTCACGTCTGAACTGACCTGAGGACTTTCCATGGTAATAGTGGATGTCCACGTTAGGAAATGATTCCGTGACTCTCTGTCCACGGAGCAGCATGCCAAGACCCGGTCCAATTAAAACCGTCTGTCCATGTGGTGCGAGTTAATTAATACTGTCGCTGCTACAAAGGCCGCCAGACACAGATTAGTGCTGCAGGCTGAAGAGGAGCAGGATCTTCAGCGCCTTGCAGCTTGAGGTGGGGTTGCTGCTTTTGTGTTTTTGGGCTCTGTCAGAGGTATTTCATGTGTCCGTGAGCAGCCATTCCTGAAGCTGAATCTTTTTCTTGGATCATTACATTAGTGCTTGTGTTTTCATGCTTTGAGCTAATTCCCAAGGCAATATGTTGATCCATGAACGTTTATCAGCACTACTAAACACCAGCATCGTGATCTGAGAGGGTTTTGTCTCTCGTCTGAGACACATTGGACCTGATGCTGTGACTCCTCATCCTGCGTCTATACTCACGTTTACTTTCTGTATTTCTCTGTGCAGAAGGATTCTGTGGATGGATGGCCAGAAGAGTAGCAACACCTCATCTCCTCACGTGATACAGAGGCAACGACCCTCTCTGGACTACAGACACCCACACCCCGGTGGGCTCGCCATGCTGTTAGTAGTTTCAATGAGCACAAACCCCCCTCGGACCCCCAGTTAACCAAAGGCGACCAGGATTCATCAAGGGCCGCACCGCTGCTGCCACAGCGGAGGAATGATGGACGGGTCCAACACAAAGATCCCCCCGAGGCAGGTGCCGAGGCCTGGGGCGTCCCGAACAAGCCCAGACTGAACCGCACGAACTCGGACTCGCAAGTGAGACGCTAGTCTGTTTTTAAAAAGAAGCTCATCATCATTCTAGATCTGAAATGTCTAGTCCACTGCTGTGTCAGTTCGTGTTCATTAGCAGTTAGACAGTTATCTATTTGGTGATTTATTGCTGTAAACTAGTCAGACAAATAGACGAGTGGTCGACATTCCAAACATGTAACAGCGTAGGTTGATGCTGAGCATCGCACGTAGACTAGAATGTTTCTGTTATACTGAAGCCAGACTAGAGACGTCTGCAGACACGTTGAAGACCCGTGTCCTGTATCGTAACGTCTGAGAAGCACACGGCGCCATGAAGTCGTAGCTCCGAACGTTTTCTATCCCATCAACAGCATTTAGTTCAGTGAAGAAAGGAGACAAGTTCTTCACCCACAACATAAAAGAGGATCAGGATCGCGTTCACACAAAAGCGTCATGCTAAGATAAACGTAACCTTAACCTGTGGCACGCAAGTCCATTGTCCAGTTATAAAGTCAGTGAGGCGGTTGCCTGGGTGACCTCATCCAGTGACTTAATTGTCATTCCTCATTACCGGAGATGCCTGCTCCATTAGCAATATGATGCATCCGGTTGGTTCCTCTATAAAGGGGCACTCTGAATCCCACATTAGTAAAAGATACTTGTAGCCAATTAGCCATGTTAAAAGTGTAAATGCAGAGAAACACGTTAAATCCCCGTCCCCCGCAGCAATAATGTACAGCAGCCAAATCTTAAAGACATGGAGCGTGGGGGTCTGTCCATCGAGCACTGGGCGTCATCACAAATCCGTTTCTGTTCAATAAGAGCGTGACGTCATAAAATGTCTTTCTGAGACTCATATCCAACAATTCAGTATCAGCTATGTCAAAAAAAAACTTTTATAGTGAAAGGAGAAGATTAGACCTGCAGATAATCTCCCAGTTGTTTCTTTGTTAGTCTACGGTTCGCTTTGTCTGTATAAAAAAACGGCTGTTGAAATTGCGAAAACTCGAGGTCAGGTATTCAAATTGTTTTTTATTTATTGTTTACTGTAATGTACGACAAAGAAAAGCATCAAATCCTGATATTTGGAGCTACTGAAGCCATTAAGTTTGTCTTTTTATTCATACCCAGCTAAAACTATTTCCTCATCAACAAAAGAAAAAGATTTTTCAGAACGAGGTGATATTTTTAAATAATGCTGACTACAGAACCCAGAGTCAGGGCTGTGCGATATGATATCTAATATAATAATATTCTAATCTGAACCACAAATTCTCTTTACAGCAACAGACATATTTACACCGTCAACACCGGAACAGCAATCGTGTAGTTTCTGTTTACGCTTCATATTTTATTAAATGATTGTATTATGTTTTAAAGTTTTTTAAAGGCTGATGAAATCATGAGAGTTTATAGCAGGAAAAGGTCATTTTTTGTAGTTATTTATTTATTTATTAAGTGTTGAGTTCCAAGAAATATAATCCTTTTATATTACCGGTAATCTTCTTTGGGGTCTAACATGACCACCTTGGAATTTTATTATACATTTTTTATTATTTTTTTATTGAAAAATTAACACCCAGATGGATTAATTTTTAAAAGTAATCTTAATTTTTTCTATAGAAGAGTAAAAAAAAACAAAGAAGCAGGGAGTGCTACGTAATAAAACACAAAAACAGAACCGGTTAACTGGTAGATCGAAATCCAATAGTTCTAAATCAAGAAAACAAGGAAGAAAAAAATCCCAGTTCAAAAATGCAGAAAATAACAAGAAATCAAATCCAATTACGGGAAAACAGGAGACGCTCAGGGATACAACCAGGAAATTGCCACAAGGGAACAGATGAAGTGACGAAGGACAGAAAGAAGACAGACGACACGGAGGAAGAGGACGAGACACTGAAGTACAGTTTGAAACAGCAAATACGCAGAAAGAAAGATCAGAAGTGACGAAAACAAACCCAACAAAGAGTTACACCCAAATGGAAAGAATTATCACGTTTACTGCTGTTCACCTGAAAATATGCCCAAAGATTCTGAACAGAAGAAGAAAAAACCCCAAAATTATTATCTTTTATTTGTAAGAATACACTTCGAAAATCTAGAATGGAATTATCCTTTATATGTGATCATTTAGTATTCATTCAGTTTGGAGAGAATGTGCTCTATTGTGATTATTGTGGTCTAGAAAAGGATATTCCAGTCATATCGCATAGCCCTATTCAGTGTGAGAGGATTTGAGCTCATGTTATTTGGCAAAGAATGCCGTTTTGTCGTGGATTAAACGGTTCGCTTTAATTTAATTACTGAGACAAATTCTCTGTAATCCTGAAAATGCTCTCATTTTTGTCCAAGAACAAAGAAGCACCAGGAGAGGTGCTGAAAGCCACCACGAGACAGAAGTGAGCTGTTTATCCATAAAGTGTCAGGAGCGATCTGCAGGCGGCCGCCTCTGTTAACAGCAATAATATTCACATTTGCTGAGTCGTTAGCGCCGAAGCTAACTCCCATTTCAGCGGCTAAAGTTTAATTGCCTTTGCCCCCGGAGACCCGTGCCACGACTTCCAGGCGAAGAGGAACAGGATGTGTCCAAAAGAAATAATTGGCCCAGAGACAAAGCGCTGGTTCAAAATTACGCTCTGTTGCTATCTCCTCAATCTGACTCCTTTCTCCCGCAGCAGGAGCAAACAGGGAGGCGAAGCTTTTAGCAGGTGCACAAAGGGGATTTAATTAGACCCCCCTATGCTGGATGGAGTAGGGACGGCGTGACCCGTGGAGAACACCTGCAACAAGGCAAAGGTGGGACGGCTATAAGGAGTCACAGCCGGGGGGCAAACCTCCTGCTGCCTCTGACAGGCTGTAGCAGGGTCACGTGGACACACAAAGGAGGACCCCCCCCCCCATCCCCTGATGCTTTGATGTTTTATTAAAAACAGCCCAACTCCGGCCTGGTGTGATGTGGAAAATTGTAGCTCAACCCTCTTCCCAATTAAAGTGAAAATATTTTTTCAAAGGACGGGAAGAAGGGAGCAAGCATCTGTCCCAGCGTCTCCGGGTTACCGTGGTTAACAGTTGCCTTACAGTCGAGTGCCCACCTGTACACAGAAGCTTTGCAGTGGTTGATACCTCACTGTTTGGGTGTGGTGATGGTGATAATGTGCACCGCGTTCTGTCTACGTATTCACTACTAGATGGGATGTAAAGTAACGTTTTCAGTTGGATCGTTATTGCACTTTGTTGACTTTGTATTGTCACGACAGGGAGAAATAAAGTTTTATCTTTTCCAGTGCGTTTAAATCCCTCTGTGTCGAGGAAAATCCTTTATTTCATGAAAGGAGCGGCGAGCAAAGATTAAACAATGCTGTCATGATCGACTCCGTCTCCTCGAAGACGGCGAGGACAAACTGACCGGAAAGCATATTTACAGTTTTTGATGATGGAGTCTTCACTGTAGTGAAAAGATTAATCCAAATAGTGAGAGTTCGGATGAGCTTTCACACCGGCCCAAATGAAGCGGACTATCCCAGGAAATGAATTCTGGTCTGTTTAAAGCGGACCAAACAGCTCTAGTGTGAAAGCGACTAAACTTCTGATGAATACATTTTCAAACACAAATTAGATATTTCAGAGTCAAATGAATGATTCTTACTTTTGTCACATCCAAGTGGGGAGTTGAATCCTGCTATTGATTTATTCCGCTGCGTTTTTGACTTGACCTTTCCCTGCTTTGTGTCAGTTTGAAGGCTCCGTCGGCCTTTGCGTGAGCTGCTTTTCCATGTCAATCATCCCACCTCAAAGCGGCGGTCCTGTCAAGCAGACGGGCTGCAAACCTGCCTGACGTGAAAACACCATTAAAGAAAAGAGGTGAGGGTGAAAATGCGGGGCGACGGTGACGGGCCAGAACACCTTGCCTCACATCAGACATCAGCTGCTTTCTCTCCAACGTCACCCCGGCAACCAAGATGTTGTCAAGGTGGCTTTGTGCTTTACTGAGCTCTGACGTCTGCTTTTACTCTCCTCTCACACACCTCTGCTAGTCATTCTGTTCTGCCAGAACAGAATGGCAGAAAACAATTCCTGCCATCAATCACCATTTAAAAACCATGGTCCAGTTTCCTGATCCTGCTGTTACTGAGGAGTCGGAGATACATCCTGCCATTATTTATCTATTAAAACTCCATTAAGCCTCATTTCTTCTCCAGCCGGATCTTCTGTGGCACCGGTACGAACATTAAGATCCATCACGTCATGATGTCCGTTTGAAACCAACTCCTGTTACAGAAAAGCTGCAGAGGGAGATCGAAAATACCCAGTAAACATGAGAACAAAAGGGAGGAAGACGACGAAGAGGAGGAGGGGGAAGACAAGTGTCACATTCAGAGGGGGGTCCATCAGTGGAACCGTCTGGTGGTTGAATTCTGTCATTAAAAGTTAAAAGTGATGTCTGTGATTCATGCAGAACATGTTGAGCTGCGCAGGGAAGTGCTTTGCGATAAAGTGGGGGCCTCTCGCGTGGTTATAATAGATGCATGAGGGCCTGTCAGCGGAACACAAATCATAATTATTTCAAATTATTCAATTAGAAGTGGGTTTTAAATCAAGCAGCTCCCATCTAGAGAGTCCCAGTCCTTCCTGAAACCCCGGTCCTCCATGTTAGAGATGTTTCTCTGCTCCAAAACCACTTCTGCAGAGCTTGATGACAACCTCATTAAGTCAGGGAGACGATTCAAACATGGAGGACAGGAAGTCCCGAAGAATGTCTAGTATTCCTGGGGAATAACATTTCAGCGCTAGATACCGACGGTACATCATGATGTCGCTGCGTAATCTAGCTAGGGTGGATTTATAGATACGACTTAACCTATTTTTAACAGTGATGAATGTCAACAACACCACAACGTCTCGATGCAGCTGTGGGTTATTAGGAACAAATAATTATTATGCTCGGGCGACAGTGAGGCTTTGGATCCAAGGTGCTTCAACCAAAACACACATTGTGTAAATGAATGGGGCGCCGGGTAAGGGACAGAAATGCCCTGCAGTCCCTGGTTAAGGGGAACGACTAGTCAGCCTACATCCATCCTACCCGTGTGTGGGCTTATATAACAAGACGAGAGACGTGGCAGCGTCTGCTGCGTCACGCGACAATAGAATCCAAAATACTGTCAAAAAGTAAACATTTCAGATTTATTCAATGAGAATTTGCAGCATCTGTTTACAGTTTATTTGCGGTTCATTGTGGCGTCTGTGTGGGTGAGAACTGCTGTCAATCACTTTGCCTTCCTCATGAATATTAATGAGCTCCCTCTGTCATCTTGCGAAAAAAACATTACAATCCAGGTCAGGTGTCGCATGGCTCGCTCATCTTACTGTGATTTAATGACATTTTAAGAAATTCCGAAAAGGCAGAGGCAGCAGTCGTTTTGTAGCGGGCGGCCGATGCTGAAAGATTTATACTCGAGGAAAATGTAAATGCAGCACTTTTGTTTTTGCGACCCATTTTCCTTGAGTTGAAGTAAAAGATCCAAGAGTTAAACTCACACACACACACAATGATGTTTCTGTTCAAAGGTTTGTTTAATTGTAGAGAGAGGAGCAACATGTCAGGGACACACAAACGCCGCTCTGTCGTTGTCCTGCACTGATTAACTACAACAACAATTTACTCCCTCTTCAGAGGACAGAAGAACATAATGGATCAAGTTTATTTTTAGTGGTAATGTTCCAACAAAAATTGGCAAAAGTGTTTTATTGTGTGCTAAAAACGTCGCCTCGAGGTTACCATGGTAGCATGCAGCTGCGCCCGTGCTCGCTATGAACGTACTTTTGCTTCCGGGCTTAGAGCGTTTCTGGCATAGATTATGTTTGACGACCGAGGTTCGACTAAACTTTTACATTTTGTGTAGCGCGAGTCCTCGTTTAACAACCATGTCATAAAGTGAGGACAATCTGTATTCAGAAATGACAGTTCAAAATGCAAATGAATTTGTATTTTTCCAAACATTTGTCTGCTACACAAACCGCCTCCCTCTCTCTTAGATGATAATAAGGAACATATTTCTATGAGCTTTTCTACAGGAGGCTTCCTGCTGAGCGAAAGAGACAGAAAGAGATGGCCTGCATTAATGAATACATGAATATATAATACATTATGGATTAAATATCGCAAATCACTAAACCACTTCAACACAAGTGATTGGAATTTTAAAACTGACTGCATCTGTTCAAAGTAAAACACTGTTTGCTGGTCATTGTGTATTTAACGTAACAGTTAGTGATGAACTTATATTCTAACCATTAACAATCATGCAAATATCTGATCTACATCTGTAGTTTAAATGAAAATGTTATCTTAAATTTACAGTTGCTTTTGAAATCTCAGTTTTAAATGTTTTGCCTTCACATCATAACAATTAATGTGTAACAGAGAAAGAGGAGTTGTGAAAAAGCAGAACGAAGTGATGCAAACATATTTAAAACATTTTTAAAGAAGAAAAAAGGTTTAATATCAAATGTCATTCGTTAAGTAATATTTTTGACATGTACACAAAGAACAAAACTGTGTGTGTGTATTGCACGGCAGATGAAGAGCCATTTGACGGTGTTGACTGAGCGGCGCCGGTGTTGCATCACAAGTTGTTTCTGCTCTCCTTCTACACTTTGATCAGAAGCTAATCTGTCACAACAATGCTGTTAGATGAAGCTTGTGTTTGGAGGGTGGGTGAATCATTGCCCTCGCTGGGTATGATTCTGTTCAGTTCTTTGTCTGGTCCGCCAGCGCCCCCAGTGGCTGAGGTTATATTCATTTCTAGCTTTGAGAAATAAAAAAATAATGATTTGACGTGACAGTCGTGGACTCGGTTTGGGCTCTGAGCTCCTCTCAGGCTTTTAAAAAGATGACCATGTTTGGTATAAATACTGAGGATGGGTCAAACACACACAGCAGGCTTCTCCCTGGAGGACCGCCAGTATTTGGATCTGGGTAAATGGGTCACAGCACCAAAGAAGCTGTGTGGAGATTCAGGATGGATATTTCCTGCAGAACCGCACGCTCACTCACAGTAACGGCTCGTCTTGTTCTGGGTTTTTTATTGGTGGAAGCTGCTGGTGAAATTTTTCAAACGACAAATATCTCAGGATTTCTTCGCATTCAGCATCCTCATCCGCACACCCCCAAAGACTGATTCAAAAAAATTTGATTCATAAATCCCCGCTTTTGGCAGCAAGACTATTATTTATCCATAAATGCATTAACAGGATCAGCTGTGATGTTTATCTTGTTTATGTTAATGACTGATGTACCTCCTGCTGCGTAAATACACGCCTCCTACTCCTTCCTGCTCCACAAAGGAAGCGCTGAAGTCAGACTTTTTCATTCTTCAGCACTGCAGGACAGATAATCACGAGCTCGACAGCAGTCAGAACACGACCCTCCACCGATGCAGCCGTTTTCCAAGATTCTTTGGTGGGTACATATTCGTCAGAATCGGTTCTTTTTTTTCTGCTTAAGGACAGACAGGCGTTAGAGTAGAGAATAAATATTTAAAAACACTTTTCTTTTAATCCAAGCCTTTGCCGTCCAGAATAACGACTAACTCCCCTTCACGTCGGGCCTTCACCAGTCAGTCGTTTTCCATCCTGGTGACCTGACCAGGCCACATATATGAACATGTGATGAACATGTGATGCAGCAGCTGATAGTGACGCTGCTACTCGCGCACACAAGGAAGCATCTGTTCGCCGTAGGAGAAATGCCTCATGTCACCATTGAGAGAAGATCAATAATCAGATGCAACACATCGGTTCGCTTTTCCACAAATCCCCTGGCGATAAAATGTTCTCCGCCCTCGTTTGGCAGGCAGAATGCGATATTTATTCCTGCCAGCGGCGGTGTGTTAGGAAGTCGTTGTTGTTGTTGGAACAGCTTTAATCCCTCAAATCTTTACCATAACATGGATCCTTGTTCGTTCTGGGGGATTAGAAACTGGTGGCAGGTGGTGCTGTGACCTTTTTCCTGATATGCACACTGACTAAATGAATCTGCTTTACTGCCAGATGAACGTGATATATGTTAGAGACACAAACGTCTGTACGGCACATCGGTGGACTCAAATTTACATTTACTATAAAATAAACTCATTTTAAGCAATTGAATATCAATATTATCTATCTTTCCCCATCTAATTTCATGAGATGCATTAAAAGTAAAGGTTGTAATTAATATATTTCTGTCTTTCACACTGTGTCACTGAGAACAAAACAAAGAGCTTGAGGGTTTTTTTAATTACAGGGAGCAGAAACGGTACTAAAACACGTATTTACTTTCAGTTTAGTTCAGTCAGACCTTTTTATTCACAACCTCACAGAGGATCTAACTTTAAATGAGCGCCGTTCCTCAAGGTTCTGGAGCTGACATAAACGTTTTAGATCCATTTTAGTCAGCGATTGAAACTGAAAATGCAGAAAAAGGCACTTATTCACAACGGCACAGCTGATTCACAGTTTGACTGACTTTTATTTGCTATTATCATTCATGAAGAAACATGAAATGTAAATCTAGTTTACAATCACTCAGGATGAGGAGTTCAACGATTCTGAATTAGGAGAGGTTCATGCACATTCCAGATGTCCATCTTCCCAGCGACAATTTCCAGCTCCTCCTGGAGGATCCTAAGATCCAGGCCAGATGAACCTCTGTGTCTCCTTCCAGTTGTAGGGGCCTGTAAAACGGGTTCAGCTGAACAGAATCACATCATCTGCAAAGATTCTACCGGACACTGTCCTTGCTCTGGCCGAGCCTTGAGATCCTGTCCGTTCATGTTTTGGATGGTTGGTTTGAAAGCACCCTCAGTCCCTCTGGATCTTACATTATAGGAATTACCTAAATGTAACAGTTTAAAGAAATGTCTCTTGTTTGGTATGACCCTTCTTTTCTAATCTGACTTTACACAGTTAATTGAACACATAACCTGCTTTTCCTTTATTTGAGTCTCGCCCTCTCAGCCGGCAGCATATCCTCCGTTGAGCCGCGAACAATTCAGCAACAGAAATAAAAAAAAAGGAACGACGGCGGTATTCAGAGAGAGGAGGTCAAGCGAGACGTTCCCAGTGATCATAAAGACGCCTTACTCAAGGATGACAAATTAAAAGTGTTGCGTTCCTTCCCCAGCAAGGAAATATAATGAGGAAGAAACACTGATGTTCCAGGTAAATTACCAGGAACAAACACAACAGCCATTTTTACTGAATGTCAAGTAAACTTAAAAGATCTCCATTCAGACGTCCATCCTGAGCCGATCACTAGTGGACAGTTCTGGAGTTTCAGGAGCCTGTTTGATTTCCTTCCTTCCTGCTAAGTCGCACACGCAACACGCCACATCACCTTCCGGTTTCGTCCGACCGCCTCGTGAGCTCGCTCCTTTCGATTCGGCGCTACCGCTACCGGCTCAGACTTGGAACGAGCGTCCAGAAAATCATCATTCCATTTTTGTTGGGGAAGTGATGCGAGTGTGAGACGCAGCACATTTTCTCACGAGTGTGTCGACTGGTTCAGGAATTATGAGGTTGTAGTTTATGACAGTGATACGTGGATTACCATCCAAGTAAGAAAAAACAAGCTCCCATGTCTCGTTAGAATTTATATTTTATTGAATTCCTCCTCTGGAGGAGTTACACGCTGTATTTCATTTTACTTTCTTCTTAATCCCATGCCTGGTTTGGGAATCTCCTTTGGATTTGACAGCCATCTCTTTCTTTACTTTCCCTGTGTTTGATATAAGCGGGGTCAACGCAGATTATAATGAAAGCTACGACCCCTCAAAATGAAGCTCTCTGAGAAACAGTGGACCAATCTTCCGACCACGAGCGGATGCACAAACTGGAGGTTTAACTGAGTCGATTCTGCTCCAAAATGCTGTCGCGCAAGCCGCTCTGATTGGGCCCTCAGAAAACGAATGCTGCTGCTGATGTGTGATGCGTTAAGCCGCTCGCATTTACTTTAAATTAGCTCCAGAGAATCAGTGAAATGTCTAAATGTGCATGATCAGGACCTCCGGCGGTCTTCAGCAGGGGTTATGTTTCTCTGCTTCATCTTCATTTGTGTTTCCTGAACAGGGCGTAGAGGACCTTGAAGGTGGCAGCGGCGTCCCGGGAGACGATATCTGCCACATGATCCACAGAAAACGGCTCATCAGTATTTATGAGGACATGAGAATGCTTTTACTAACATTAGCCAGCCCTCATCTTCATCCTCATCCTCAGAGATCAGGAGGAGAAAAAAACAATTATGAGATGGGAATTTGATCAGTACGTCCTCGGTGAGTCCAGCAGACGCACTGACTGACTGAATGTGACATGAAGATTGACTCGCCGCCTGCTAACCTCATTAAGGCAACGCAGCACGCTCCACTTTTAAACCTGGAGTGCAGGGATTCCTCGTTCCATCACAGCAATTATGCCGTTAATTAAAAAGGCACTAAAAATAAATTAAATTAGCCACTTGCTCCTGGCTTAGATTAATTGTGCTGGCCCTTGCATTAACAGCATTAACAGTTATCGTGTTGAGGATTTGCTTTACAGTTACCGTCTGCAGAGAATTCAAGCTTGGGGAAACACGGAACATTTTATCGATGGCGGAGCTGCAGGGAAGTGAAGGAGATATTTCTGATTGGATTAGATTAGTAAATGAGCAGGCATCTTAAAGGAACACTCCAGATGTTGATTCATCTGCTAAACATTTACGACGTTTTACCGCAGAACTGCAAACTTTAACTTGCCCTGACCGCCAGTGAGGGGGGAGAGTAACGGTAGATAAAGACTTACTTGTCATTTTTATGGAAATACACCTCACACCGAAGCTGATGTTATTGATCCGGATTCAGTTTTCACCATACAGGCCTCTCCTGCTGTGATGTTATTAGTGTAGCCCTTTAGTCAGTTCCCTGTAAGACTTGGCCCTTTACCTGAGTTCCTTTTCACCTGAACCTTTACACATAAATCATTTATTTTACCGCAAAGGCAACTGTTTGTGAACAAACCACAATGCCAATGTCAAATCTCCGACTCTGATTGTCGGCTCTAGTTGAAAACACATAAAGCCGTTACAGATACGATTATACGAAATCTGAACACTGCTATACGGCTGATGAATTCTGATGCCGGGTCTTCTTCCAGACACAAACCGAGGATACATCTCCACAGCAGGGAGGTTAAATCCTCGTGTCTATCAGCGGGCGCCACAGTGACATCATCCCCGTGAGACCCTCTCCAAATGAATGATGATGACCTCGGCCCCAGCCAAGTCATCCCCACCGACACTCATTCATATTCCGAAAGCAATTCCATCGTTCTCTCGGAAGCACTGACAAACCCACACTCCAGTGGCGGCGGAGATTAAGAACTCACACGCCTTCCTCGCTTCGCACAAACACGTCTCCCTGTCAGACAGATAAATACTCCGGAGAGGAAATCATCCGAATTAGTTTTCTCTATTGCAATTGTTTTATTCCTCCTCTCATCGTCTGCGCTTGGAATCTTAATGTTAGCACTGACAGAGGTTGTGCTACTGATGCGCTTTCTGCTCACCTTGTGCGTCGACTCTATAAACTTGAAGGCCCATGTCTCCGAGGAGGTTCAAGGCCAAGGACACGTTGTGAAGCTGGAGATCAGAGAGATGGAAAACTGCAGCAATGAATGTTTCATCATAGCTCATTGTTTTAATACACCATCTCTGCAGAAATGTTTGTAAATTTAAACAAATACTTCACAAACAATAAATGGTCAAAGGTGATTCAACTGCTTGAATCTGAATATAGAGTATATTCTCTTAAACAACCAGTTTAATTACATATAATTCACTGCTCAGGAAGTATAAAGACACTGAACCCTCGTTAGCTCCCAGTGGCTCGTATAGCGCCTGTGTGAACGGAATAACAGAGTGTCAGAAACTGAACAGAGATAAAAGAGTTTTCATTGACTGATAAAGGTTATAATTATATGCAGGATTATAAAAGCCCCTGCTTCAATTATTGGAATTGTAAAGTCTTAATTTCATTAAAAACATATTGGAACAGGCCTGATTCTGATTATCTGCTGTGACCTTGTGAACGTATGTGAAGGATCCATATTAAATCTATATTGAATCCGCACTGAATGCGATACGGTACCATCTCGTTGGAGTTGACAGGGGTCAGGCTGAAGTCATGGAGCGGGATGAAGAAGCCTTCCAGCTGTCCAATCAGCAGCAGGAGAATCACACCATCAGCAAACTGGACAGAAAACACACAGGAGTCAGTCCCAGACAGGAAGTGAAGCCTCAGCAGAACTAATCCATGAGTCGTTTATTTTCTAGAGGAGTCTGATCTGTGTCTTTACCTGTTTGTCCATATCAAACACCTGTAGACCCATACAGGACAGATTCCGGTTCACAAACTGTAAAATGGCCTGAACGATGATAAAGTGTGTGTCAGGCAGTGTCCGGTGAACCAACTGATCCTTTACCATCATTCTGGATCAGACAGATATTCCGGATCACCATCAGAATCTTATGTCTAAATCTAAAGAATCGAGGTCTACGTCTCCAAAAACGCCATCTCTGCCAGGGCGCCGATGACAGAGTTAAACCACATCAGCGGTTTCCCTTGTTGTACCTGCTTCACCGCGTTGACCTTGTGAGCCTCCTGCTTCAGCAGCTGGTCGATGGGATCCTCCCCTGGTGGGGGGAGGGGGGGCAGACAGTCAGAGGAGAATGTTAAAAAGTCACTCTAGACTGCTGCTCCTTACCCACGTTCATCACGTACTCACGTTCATCGCTGCTGAGGGACTCTGAGCCGCCATCTCTGACGAAAGACAAAGAATATGAGCTCTGAGTTTTCCCCTCAACCACGGAATCACACAGCCGCCAGCTCACCGCTCCTCCGTCAGGACCTCCGTCTGCACGGCAGACGTGATTCCGCTTCTGCTGACCTGCGTGAGAATTGAAACGCTGAGCAGCAAACCCACCAGCTGTGGAAGGCAGAATGAAGCGCTGAAACTCACTTCCACGTTGACCACCTCCACCTTTACGTTTGGTGGCAAAGGCAGCTCAGGCTGGAAGCATCTCACCATGGCAACCAGCAGATGAATGGTGGCCAGGATGTCTTTGTTGTGGATGACTGACAGGTGAGCAAAATAAAACAGAGGAAAAACAACTCGCCCCTTCTGGCACAGAAGCAGAGACGGGACAAAATGTATTTCTGGAGCCTCACTGTATGATTTCAAATAATCTTTGAAAATCTTCACTGTAGCCTTGAAGCTCAAAGCATTAGCTTTGTGGGTGGAGTCATCTTAGCGATGGGAATTAAAGTTTTTATCTTGCTTCTCCAGACATGTTTCTTTGTGCTACAGTGTCACACCCGCTCTGCCGCGTCTGAAAACCATGAATGGTGCTCCTAATGGACGTTTAACTGTTGAATAAACTTTTAGTTTCGAGGGTGCAGCAAGATTTTAGCATTAAAAGGTTTCCTTGTCAAATCAGATGAATCTCGAGGCTTCGAAGATGCCATATGAGTTGTTTGTTAAAACATCTTCCTCGTCTTCTTCAGCTGTACAGGATAAATGCTGCGTTGCTATGGTGTTCCAGAACGGTCTTTTGGGATGCAGCATGGCGGGCTGGATGATGACCGAACGCTCTGTTGTGGATGAATCGTTCCTTCAGAACATTTGATCTCCACCAGAATCCCTCACAGTTGGTGAGAGCTGATGAAGAAACCGGCCAAGCTGGCTGTAACTGCTTGTTGCTGCCAGAACATTTGCTGAAGCCTCGCCGGCTTCCTGACTCACGTTTGACGTTCCACTTGATCCGGCTCTCATTCAGGCCCAGTTTCCTCTCCAGCTCCTTTAGGATGACTTCCAGCTTCCTGATCTGGGCGGCGCTGGCCAGCGCTATCTCCTCCACGGACACGTGCACGCCGGCCAACAGAGCTGGAAATCAGGGAATGATGATTGGTAAGATTTGAGTAATGAGTAATGGAAAACATTCCGATGCGCTGAACCCACAGAGCAGGTGATGAAGCACCAGACCGTCGTACAGATCCTCCTCGAGATGCTGCACCACTATGTGCTCCGGTTTCAAGGTGCTGTTGATCCAGCAAACTAAAGCCTACGGGGACAAAATTCATTCCACGAACAAACTTCAACTCCTGTCAAAAGAGTTTCTGTCATCTCCAAAGAAAAATAGTGATAAACTCCTTGTTTTGTAAGCGTGTGCATCAGGTTTAGATCATTTGATCCCGAAGGCAAACAAGTTTCTCTCCTCAAAATAGACAATATTTCATTTACTTTCCGTTTCACTTCTTCTGAGACCTGTCAGAATTATTGACTTACTTATTAATTCCACTCGCGAGAAGCTTCCATCCCCTCCAATCGGAATGAGTTTTAAAGTCAGCCTGGTGCTCGCTGCAACTCTCTGATCTGTCTCCCATCACCTCTGATAATTATTTGTTCATTAAAATTTCACTGATCTTCCACCTCTCTCCCTGCGTCAGATTATTCATGCTGCTCCCCGCAAACATGCATGCAGCCAGCTCAGGAAGCCCGTTGGATCTCAGGACGGTTTGATGCTGCAGAGGAGACAGAATCCGAAGAACGCCTTCCTGTAGATAATCATCGTCTTACCTCCTTTAACATCTCAAGTTTGGGGTCTTTTAAAGACGCTGGTTGGATGAGCTTCTGCGTCTCTCCTGCATGACGACAAACAGCCTGACTTTGAATATACAATTTATTATCACTGCAACATTAAACTATACAGCTGTTAAATAGTCAAGAAAAATACAGGAGTAATGTTACTCTGTAAAAAATACTACTACATTCAAGATTTCAAGTACCACTTGTTAAATCTGCTCTTAAAGGAACAGTTCACTCAGAAATTTAAATAATTCAGATCTTCTGGAGCTTCACAGTAAAGCAGAGATTCTCCCAAAGAAGATGAAGATATTTCAACTTCTAACCCAAAAAACTGCTCCTTTAAGATAGACTTTAAAATCTAAATATAGTATTGGAACCATTATTGTCAGACTGAGACAAACGGGCGCCTGATTACAGGATATTTGGTGCATCGCCAGATCCACACATACCCTGAAAGAGCTCATTGTCTGCAGGATCTTCCTCGTGACACTCGGAGACGCCGGCGTCCATCGCCTCAGCCCGAGGTGAGATTCAAAGGAGTCTCCTGTGAGAAGACCGAAAAATAAACCACAGAACGCAGAAGAAACGCTCAGGGGTGACAAAAGGTGCCCCTCTTTGACCGACAGAGCGTGTTGGTTTCTCCACCAGGCAGCTAACCGTTTTACGTCAGTTCCTTTACTTCCTCTTTCTAAAACCACAGAGGAGAACAGAATTCATCTGTTCAAACACTTGTCAAAACTAAAGAAGGAATCTGTGAAGTTTCCTCGCTTCCTTTTCTCTCATAGATACAAAATAAAAGTGTTTCCAGACGAACTTAACTCCAGCACTGAGCGCAACGATGTGCTGATGGTGTTCCTGCAGGCCTGCACTTGATCTGAATACATCTAGCAGCACAAAGGCTGGACTGAATGCACTCAATTTCAAACTGCCGTTTTTGAAGAAAATAACACGTCACCGGGTTGACGGGGAAGGTGAGCAGGGACGGCAGGATGTGGCTGAGAAGAAGGCAGGACTTCCTCTTTAAAAGTGGCTCGGTGCGGCGCTTTCAGATAAGGGTGTTCGTGCTCTGTGTCCCAATTTAAACTACGTCTGTCTCTGAAGAAGAAGAAGAAGAATGGTGACTCGGGTACCAATGGGTTCTTGGAATACCCAGAGATGTTCCTGGACAGAAACCTCTACCATCAGACCCCCATCAGTCAAACCAGGGTTCCGCTTGAATGCCTGCTGCACTATTTAACAGACAAGACTGACATTAGCCACATTAGCTGGATGGAGCTAATGTGGCTGATGTTGTTTGTCATTCATGTAAAATAAGCTTAAATTTAATTTAAACATTTAGCTGTGATCACAATGCGATATTTGATGCTTGTCTTTTTGTTGTTGTAGAAACAAAAGGCAACTCCTTGTGAATCGATAGAATCAGTCTCCTTCACAAAGAGCAACTTGAAATAAAATTTAAATGTGAGATTTTACTAGTCGAGAACAGGCCAGTACTGGTGAAACGGGTTTGAAAAACACTCTGCAGGGGGGGCCAAGGGAAACACAACACCCGGGCCGGGGGCCTGGACCAGGCGGCGGACTGACACGTCTCCGTCTGTGAACGCCGGTTGTCACCGGGCCTTCCGCCTTCTCTGCTGTCCATAAGCACAGGCCTCGTTAAAGAAACGAGAAAAAACCCACCCGTCAGCCAAACAAAGGGGCAATTTGGTGAATGTGGAAGGTTACCATAGCAACAAAGGAAAGAGACAAGATAATAAAGGTCTAAAACGAGCCCATAATTCCTTTAGATAAACTCAAATTGCAGGAATTGGCTGTTCCAAAGTCAATCTCGCTCAAATGCCAGCGCAAATCTAACTGAGGATCTAACAAAATACGAGATGAAATGAAATTCTCATTCTGTTTGATTCCAGGCATTTATTTCTTGAAAAAAAAAAAAAAACAAGTGAGGGGGGAGGAGGGGAGCCAGCTAGCACTTTCAGAGTTTAGGTTCATCCATTTGCTCAACAATGCAGTGAAAAGGATGATTGGTCGTGAACGGCGCATCCTTTGGTGGCATGGCAGGATCGCCGCCCCACCTCATGGGAGCTCTGAGAGGTCCGCCCCCCCCAGCAGACCATCTAAATGGCCGGTCAGAGTGAAGGGATTCTGACTGGACTGAAGGCGGGAGGTCGCAGCATCAGCAGCTTTTAGATGAGGAGGATCAGAGCAAACAAAGCACGAATGGTTGAAAACATCAAAGCATGTAGAATTACAAGATGATAGTCGCTGTTCAAAGGAATAGTTAAACATTGTGGGAAATATGCTAATTATTAGCTTTCTTGTTGGGAACTCTGGGCCTGAACAGAATGGATGTTGTGCATTTGATCAACATATCTTTTTTTTTAATCCATGTTTTAGTAAAATAAACCTTACTATGTAAACTTATCAGGGAGATCCCAGTTGAAGGCTAAGTGGCGCTATTGTACCTATTTTAAAAGGTTGGATGTAAATAAAAACAAATGCCTGATCTCTAATTTAGTCTGTTTTTCAGATGTAAGCAGCATCCAGTACAAAAAGGTTCCTGCCCCTCTGTCTGGGGCTCTGTAGCTCAGGGGTGAGAGCATTGGTCTCGTAAACCAGGGGTCGTGAGTTCAAATCTCACTGGGGCCTTGGGTAGTGTTTTCCGGAAATTCTTTTGATGGGTGGCATAGCATCAGTTAAAAATACTCATAAACTCTGGTATGCAGTCAGATAAGTTTGGCTCAGGGATGAGGATGCCCCTGCCGTGCAGAGTCCGGTGCACTTTGGGTAATAACATCATATCCTGTGTTTGTAGAATTCATTTGTATTTTTCATGGTTGGTGTATGAAGATATCAACAACAATGTAGAAGGTGAACTTCAGCACTGGACAGCTCCATAGGTAGTCAACTATATATGGAGCTGTCCAGTGCTGATCCCGAAGGCGAACTTCAGCACTGGACAGCTCCATATCAGAAGCAATTATTTTATCTAAAAAAATGTATTTTTTTTACTTGAACTATTTATTAACTTAAATTGATCACCAAGTATATTCCATAATTTAACCTCGAAATCAGAAACACGTCTTTTGTTGGCAGTAGTTCTTATTTTACTTGTTTAAAACTGAAGCAGACCTTAAAATATAATGTCCAGTTCTTAAATTAAAGAGGCTGAACAGAGAAGCTCTTTTTTTTGCAACACAATGCAAACATTTTAAGCTTTATAAGGTCTATAAATTTTAACATATTGGATTTCATAAATCAGTGTGTATCAATTTAAATCAAGCCAGCTTTATTCATTTCTTTTTGCAATTTGATTAATGGTTCCAGTTATGTTTTGCAGGTTTTCCCCCAAATGACTGAGCAAGATAAATATGGTAACAACAAAGACGAATGCAATTTCTGGAAACATTTTGTATTCAGTGCAAATTTAGTTTATAGAGCATGCCAACCGTTTTTGACATCTTATAATAATGTTCCAGTACGACAAGCGGCGCTAAAAAGCACGCGTGCGTGAATAACGGGTAAACTACCCAGCACTCTAACAGCAACAGGCATGTGGAACCATGATTGGGTTCTGAAATGTAGAGCCTTTAGATGATGATCCAGATCACCATGTGGACGGTGCAAATCTAATTAGGATGGGAATGAGCTGCTTGGTGGAGGTTTGCGCTCTAAACTAATGTGTTGTCTCTACGCTCGAATGTCTCTAATTTCACTCAAATGTTCAGCATTGACATTCTCATCAATCGCTCGAAGCATATGTTGCTTTTATAATTAGCACAAATATTTAGATATCATATTAGCATCTTTGGTCATGTTTCCATCCGAGCCCACAAGGTGTTATTAGCATCAATCTTCTCATTAAATGTTAAAGTAAACTAAAGAAAGCACATAATAGTATTTCCCAAAATGTCTAAACTAATCTTTTAATATATATGCGGTACACAAAGCAATTAAGCTCAAATAAAGATAAAGATGAAGAACGCTGCCCTCGGACATTTGTCCAGTGACAGCTGAGATGTGGGCTAAAGGTTTTGGGGTTTCCCGGGTCGTCGTTAACATTTAGCGATGGAATAACTCAAACTTGACATTTAGGCAGCATTAAATAACATTCAGAGCCAGGCGACTCCCTGTGAATCTATTTCAGTCCCTGTTGTCTCCTCCAGTGTCCAGACTGTGATGCATAATGCCAAAGAAATATGGAGGACGTTCACTCAGAGTTCTTGTAGTTGGTGAACAGATTGTAGAGGACTCTGAGGGTGGACTTGAGGTTCAGGTTGACGACATCTGGAGAACAAAATGGAGAGGGAGATCGATCATGAGACGCGAACGATGTCGATTAAACCGGATCACTTCAGGACAGAATCCATTTTCTGGCCTACCCAATAATCATTTAACACAGTATCTGTTCTATATTTGCTGCTCGACTGTTTTCCTTCACAGGGTTATTTGTAATTTTGGAAACGGAGCTTAACATAGCTTCCAAGAATTTGCAAATGATTACCATATGACGTGCTAATTCTCACCAGGAGATATTCAAAAGGCTGGCTCTGTTCTCGGTGTGCTACACAAGCCCGTGTTTGCTTTGTATTATTTCACACCGCAGCTATGTCTTTGTTAAATGATTGAAGCCAGACTTTGTTAGAGCACTGCTGTTGCATCAGCATTTAAACGCTCCATTCCTGTTAGCTTTAGCGACACTTGTTGATATAATTAGCAGCCTTGGGAGCGCGAGTTTCACGCTCAGACCTGAGCAAATCATCTGCAATCATCACCACACCTGCTGCGCTTGAATAGCATTTAAGGAGCTGTAATGATGGCTATAAATGACGATAGGTGATTGCAAGGCTGTTTCCTTTTTGGCTTACAGGGCAAATTACTTGAAGAAGAGAAAAAACATTTGCATCAATACAGGATGGAGAGAAATTATATTTGCACAATCTATTTGCTCATTGGTTGGTTTGCCTGCAGAATTGCATCATGACTATTGAACCCCTTCCCATCACATTTGGAAGGTGGCTAGTTTTGGGACAGAATAGACCTCATTAACGTTTATCGTGGGGTCGGGTCCAGGATGTTAATCCTGCATCCAAAATGCAATTATGGGTTTTTAAACTAGTGGATCCCGATTTCTATTTGCATCCAAACCATAAAGCACACACAGACTCCAACTCCCCAAGTTGTCTCGCATTCAGCATCATTCTCTGATTTACAGCCTACGGAGTCGTTTGATGCTGCTTTCTTTGAATTTAAGAACGCAAGCTGATGAAGAATGGGCTGTATTTTTATCACACCCTGGAAGCTGCTTCCAAATGTGCAGCGGTGACATCTCTGTCGCTGCGGGGAGTACGACAAGCGGCGCTAAAAAGCACGCGTGCGTGAACAACAGGTAAACTGCCCAGCACTCACTCTAACAGCAACAGGCATGTGGAGCCATGATTGGGTTCTGTAATGATGAGTTCTGTTCAGTAGAAGCAGGCTGGGTTGTTCCCAGTGGCAGAGTTCAAGAGTGAGGCAACGTCTCCCTCTACTGGACAACCTGTAGCTGCAATAAACATTAGCATGAAATACCTTCTGGTCTGGCTTTGGGTTTCTTCAGGCCTCCGTCCTGCATCAGTTCAAATGCAAACGCCACATTGTGAACCTAGAGAGACACAAAATGGGAGGTCAATGACCCGAGTCGTCCTCTATGAGTAATGAATTGCTCCGTTTGCTTCTGATCTTCTTGGATGGGTGGGGGATGCTGCGTTTGAGGGTTTACTCACCTTCTGCTCAAAGGTCTCAGGCGTGAGGAAGAAGTTGTGCAGAGGCACAAAGTAGTCTTCAAGTAGCCCCATCAGTAAGACCAGGTACACACCATCAGCAAACTACACACACACACACACACACACACTGCATTATCTACAGCACATATGACATAAATAGATCAGTGTTTGTGTCTCCAACCTGCGTCTCCAACTCAGAGACCTCCAGGTTCAGCTTGTTCAGGTGTTTATTCACAAAGGTGATGAGGGACTAGAAACGGGATTGACCATTAATAAGTCGAACTAAACACTTTTACTGTTATCATGCAAAGAAAAGACCTTCGGTACCGATTTCACCACGTTCAGCTTGTCGGGGGCGTGATCCAACAGAGTGTCAAACGCGTCCCGCTCTGATGGCAGCAAGCAGAATTCAAAAGATTAAGAACGCTCAAGGCAAACGTTTGACATTCGGGGGAAGTGTCCGAGCTGATCAGCAAACACTCTTATCTGTCCTGTGAACATGCATGAAAGTGGTTAGCTTAGCATAATGGGCTATGGTGTGAAGCTCCAGAAACGCTTCGTGGACTCAGAAAGTTCTCCTCGGTGTGAAGTTGATCCGGTCACGACGGCATTTCCATCGTTGTGTGATCTGTTCCTTCAGACAGAGACGGATCTTCTCGTCTAACTGTCAGCAAGGAAGCAAACATGTCCCCAAAATGCTGAACTGTCATTTTAAGATGTCAAAGAAACAACAGATTAAAATCATGTTTCCATCAAACCGTCATTATTTATGAAGCAGAGACTCACCGAACCTCCCCATCATCATTCTGAAAAATAAAACGTGAACGTAAGACTTTAGCGACGTCATACGTGCGTAAGGAAATTTAAATAGGGATGAATAGTTAGGATGGCGTTCCTACTCCGTGGTGCTCGTCAGCTCCTTGGTCACCAGAGTCGTCTGCAGGATGCCGTCCCGCTTCTGCTCCAATGAAACAAGGACTTCAGACAACATGAGATAAGTACCAATACGTAGCCTCACGTCGCTGCAGACAGCGACGCTGCTCACCTTGACGACCAGCACCTGCACAGAAACGTGCTCCGGCAGCCTGATGGCGGCCTGGAAGTGCATGGCGAGAGCCACCAGCAGGCAGACGATGGCCACCAGGTTCTTTGAATGGATGGCTGGAGGCGTAAATGACAGAAGGGCACGACGACGTGAGCAACGGCAGGCGAGAGAAGGAATTAAGAAGATGCAAGTGCGGCAGGAATTAATCGCTTCTCAGGACTCGTGGGATTAAATTGTTACTTCATTTATAAATTATTCTACAAAATGGAATTCTGTGGGAAAAAAACAGTCTGTAAAAACAATTGTGTTGAGTTGCATCGTGGGAAATGCAGTTTGGTAAGACTGGTGTCAGACTCACAGTCCACGCTCCACTCCGTGCTCCAGCCGTGGGGCCTCAGCGTCTCATTGACGGCCTCCAGAACCGTCTGCAGCTTCTGCTTCTGGCCGATCTCGGACTGGGTCACCTCGGCTACGTTCAGCTTCCTGCCCGACAACTTTTCTGTCAACCAGAGCAAAGAAACCTGATCGAGACTCAAGTTTGCTGAAGGAGCATAAATCAGTGGAGTAGAATCTCTTGTTTGGTGAAGAAATCGCACGGATGAAACCTCTCACCAAATAACTTCTGGAGCACCTGCCCATCGTAACAGTCCTCCTCCAGGTCCTTAATGATGATCCGGTCCTCCTCCAGCTCACTGTTGATCCAGTCCATCAGGACCTGGAAACACATCACATGACACTCCTTCTCTGATTGGACAGAAATGACCTGGCACACACCCCCGGGTTACCTTCAGGAGGTCTTTGAACTTCAGGCTTTCTCGTGACGTTGGGTCCAGCATGATCCTCTCAGCGTTTTCCTCTGAGAAGGGACATCAGGCGAGTCAATGGTCACATGACTCTCATATCTACTCTCATGTTAATACAAATGTACGGACAAGCGCCCACCTCGACGTAAAACTGCAGTATGAATATTTCTCAATGTATATTTAGCATTTTCTGCAGTATCTCCTCAATGTGCCGCTCGTTTCTGCTGCTTTACGGACAACAGTTCCAGGTCCCTCCTCTAGGGGGCGTAACAGGGCCAAACAGTCATGCGTAATATTACAATGATGTGTCTTCATGTGTGTTATCCCCTGTGAGATGGTCTGATGATGTCGTTCAACTCTGCTCTGATTGGTCCACCATATCAGTAGAAACTACACTTTGACAGTAAATGATGAATTTTTATTTCCTACTACATTATATTTCTGAATATTATTTACTGTTATAAATTAAATCCACAAAGAGTTTATCATACTCCTGTTATTATTATGACCTGCATGTGCATGTTCATATTTTGTGTTTGTGTGTACATTCGAGAGTGTACCCAGTACTGTGTCCTCTGGATGCACATCTGTCCCGGCGGGAAGCATGGGAGCGTTGATGGCATTCTTCCCCTCCTCATGAAGGTCACTCACTGATGGAGAGAAAGCTTTCATCAAGAAAACAAAAAGCTTTGGAAGAAAACAAAATGTTTTGGAGGCGCTTGAAAAGGAACAGCTCATTAATTGTAATGTTTGACTTATATTGTTGCTTTTGAAACCGAGACAAGCTGGATTACTGAAACGGAATAATTTAAATGAACAGAGATCAGATTATTAAGTAAGTGTTGAGGATTATCGATACGTCAGCGCAGAAGGGTGGCGTAGCAGGAATGTCTGGATGCTTGGAACGTACAGGTGTAACACAACTCATCAGCCCCCGAATAGAGCGTTCATGGATGAGCTCACGGCCACTACAGAATCAATCCCAAGCTGCCGGTGGATTTTCAAAGATCCTGAAATGCTAATGCGGTGGGCGCGGATGCATTTCAAGCCAGGTAAGTCAAGATCAATGATGAGAAGGGGAACGGTGGATGATAAGTACCGGTTCAGCATTGCACGAGCAACAATCCTGCCCATTAAAGAGATGCCAGTCAAGAGCTTAGGTAAGGTGTTTGACAGTACCCTGAGGGACTCCTCAGCCATCTAGTCAACTTGAACTGAGTCGAACAGATGGCTGAAGTCAGTGGAAAGGTCTGGATTGCCAGGGAAGTTTGGAACCTTGGCTATATGGGCATGGACTCCGTAGCTACTCCTTGTCTATGAAGTGCCAATTTCGACTGTCAAAACTTTCGAGAGGACGGTCAGCAACTATAGATGATATTAGAAGATGGCTGTGGCTTCAAAAAAGTCTGAACAGCATCGCACTCTACGGGCAACAGCATAGGAGACAAATGCAAGGGTAGTTTTTTGTTTTTTTTTACAGTGTAAAAAGACAACAAGCCCAGTACAGTATATGATTATAATTTATTTTTACAGCAAAGCACTAAAGATGATTAAAAGTGCCGGAACACAACACACTGAGTCTGGCTTTGTATAAAATCC
Organism: Brachionichthys hirsutus; assembly: GCF_040956055.1. Lineage (NCBI taxonomy): Eukaryota > Metazoa > Chordata > Actinopteri > Lophiiformes > Brachionichthyidae > Brachionichthys > Brachionichthys hirsutus. The sequence goes on from NC_090901.1 coordinate 11,370,630, forward strand.
ATCTCTGCTGACTGCAGACCCATTGAAAAGCTTCTTCCTCTAATGCATTACAACCCGGGAGACCTGCAACAGGCAATCGATCGCATTTAATATGTCAATACGGCTATTTCTGTAAGCCTGAAGCAGGACAGAGGCTGATAATTGACTCCACTTTAAAGGAAAGGATAACACAAAACAACAGTTATTGTCTCTTTATAAGGGAGTGAAATCCCGGACATTCTGGATTCGAGCAATGGATTTATTAAACATTCAGGTATGGATTGCATTTTTAGCTCAGAGGCTACACCGAAGACTTCAGCTCAAGAAACAAATGTGTAATAACCTTTAATAATGTTTGATTTCCTTGGAATGAAGACTGGTTTCATCTTCCTCAGGTGTTGCGCTGTTACCTGCGATGCTCCAGCAATGTTTGAGGACTGCTTTCATCAGCTTGGAAGGAGAGTCAAGGATGACTGAACTTTAATGTTTGGGTGAACTGGTCCTTTAAGAACTGTCACATTTAAAGCACCTGAAATCATTCTTAAGCAAGAGCATAATAAAAGCTTTGAACCAGAGACCAGAGGAGGTTTCTTATGTCCTACGAGCCCTGAATCTCACAGCAGATCAGCAGCCTGCTTTATAATTAGAGCGTTTGTGTCATCATAATGATTCTGCTTCCTGCGTCGACATCAGTCTGACTACTTTTTATTCTGTTTGCTGCAGAGCTCTGATGAATCACATGCAAATAAAACACAGAAGAACACTGTCGAGTTTTGTAATGTTTAAGATTTACTCACATCGCAACGAGCAACACAACGCAGCCGATAAGCTGATACAACAACATGCCTCTTTTTCCTATTTCCTGAAACATTCAAAGCGAATTACCTTGCTTCTTCCTCCTGGTCCCACAGAGCAGCCCCGCCATGTCCCCACCGAGAACCTCTGGATGCCCACTAATGGCAGCAGATTGAAGCGTGTGCTGAGCAGTGACAGGACCGTTATCACATGTTCATTCCTGTCACAGCCCCCCCCCCGGTCCAGTTACAGGAGATGAGGGGGGGGGGGGACCAAACCAGAACCCTCTGAGCTGTCAAACGTCTCACTGACCAATCACAAGCAGCCTTGTGTCACCATCCAGGTTTGTGTTCTGATCAAATCAGCTGCCTTCCAGACCCGCTTCAGTGGACTATGTTCTACAGAATCAATCAATCAATCAGTCAGTCAATCAATCGATCAGGCAGCAGCTGAGGTCCCATTCATTGAATCCGAGCCAAAGCCTGCAGTCACCTTTTATCTACGCCGGCTTCACAGAGTGGAACGCTGGTGAGAGGAGGATCAAACAGGATGACAAAAATTTTCCGAGTGTAAACAAGAGCAGAAAGCAGATTGAAATCACCCCTCCCAAGAGGTGGGGGGGGGGTATAAATAGGCTGGGATGTAAATAGCGCTGTTGGTTATTTACACCAGCACAGGCAGCAGGGAAGGAGACAACAGTCAGCTCACACCATTATTATTATACACGATAAAACCTTCTTTAACTGTAAAAAACACGATATCATATATTGCTATTATGTCCTCTTTTTCTTTAGGATCTAGTATTACTCCCCCCCCCCCCCCCCCCCCATTTTAATGATGTAAAATGAAGAAGTAACTCAGAGAGAAAATAATGAAATACAAGCAGATCATCAGAGTCCACCGTAAAAGCTGGAAGTTCTGTTTTATGTGTTTCAGAGTTCACACTCGCCACCCTCAGATGATAACGGCGAGGATGTGACATCACGCTCCTCCTCCTCCGCCTGCTATCAGACAAACACACACTTCCTTTCAGTTTATCAGGATGAAGACTTCTGAACACGCAGAAAACACAGGAGTCACATGTAGGGAAATGTTCCACCACGTCCTTTTGGACAGCCTGTGACCCTTTTGTGGACTTCACCATGTGATGAACTGGAAGTGATGATTCATCAGCTGTGAGGATCTTCCCCAGAAGGTGACTCAACTAAAAGGGCCTAACCGAATGCAACAGGAACTCAACAGCAAGCAGGCGGACTGGAAACGCAGAAAAGCTGAAGATTTGACAGGTTGCTACAAAAATAGAAGATTTGTGCTGTGAAAAATAGCTAAAAATGTCCTGCTAAAACTGAAGTTGAAACGTCCCCCGACTTTCCAGTATCATCTAGGCCAGTGTTTCCCCCAACAAGAAAAATCACACGGCACATCACCAAATAAATACGTCAAAAAAACAGAAACGAGTGAAACGGTGGTCTCCGCTTCCTGACTCAGTGTGAAATCTGGACGCGTTTGGTTGAAGACAAAGCTGATATTCTAGCAGGAACTGAGGACAGACACAAAGTCTCTCTCTTTTTTTTTGTCTTCATTACAGTCCTGCTTGACAAGCCCAGCTCACGTCGGTAGGAAGCAGAGCTCAAATAGCACAATTTGCCAGAATGGGGAACTCCTTGGCAACAGTTAGCCAAAGGTAGATTAGCAAAGCTCAAGGGCACCTCGGCAGTGCCCTTCAGGCAGACTGGTCCCTCTCCAGACACCAGCGCACACTCCATACTTCGTCTGGGCCGGGGCTTGAACCGGTGACCCTGCGGTTCCCAACCCACTGAGGTCATCTCACAGAAACCATAGAAAGGATCCAACCACTAAAGTGAGCTCGGCCTTCTCATTGGATACAAAACTGTTTCCCAGGATGAGATCACATTCCTCAGTTTAGGACTGAGAGCAGGGACTTTGAATGTTGGGACAGGAGCTCGAGGACATGATGATGACTTGTTGTGTGTCCAGGAGACCAGGAGGAAAGGAAGCAAGGCTTCTCACAAGCAAATGGAGAAACCACAAGACTAAGATCAGGCCAAATGTAAACTGTAACACAGTAAAACATTTGTACAATAAGATATTCCGTTTTGACATTCCGTCCAGAGCGCCATATGTAGCCGACTACCTGTGGAGCTGTCCAGTGCTGAAGTTCACCTTCAGGGTCAGCACTGGACAGCTCCATATGTAGCCGACTACCTATGTAGCTATCCAGTGCTGATCCTGTCAGTCACGTGTTCTGAGACAACAGTGACGTCACAGAGGAGAATATTCCAGCAGCATCTTTTGACTTCAGCACCGCAAAGTCAAACACAAGAGTAACAAAATAGAGGCTGTTAATAAAATGACAACAGCAACAACAACAAACCCGTTACCTTCCTTCGCCTTCTTCTTCCGGCCAAGGGTTCCTCCTAATTTCCCCAGGAATGACTCGTCCTTTCTCGCTTTTGCGGTCTGCGCGCTCGCAGACATCTTTCATTTACTGTGATGCGTTGACGTGTCTCTCTCTGATACCTGCTAATAATGTCACCCTCTCAGTGATGTGTTCAGGCACCGATCCACGCGCAGCCACGTCTGACACGCACGCGGGGAGCCTGGTGGGAGACAGACCGATGATGACTCACACGTGCATCATGTTTACTGTTGGTGCAACAGCACCCCCAAGCGGCAGGACGAGGAATGCACAGATATACACGACTGACCCAAACGCGTTATTATTATCATTACCAGTATTTATTATTATTAGCTACGCCGTGACGGGGGTTATGTAATCTCCGGCATTTGTTTGTCTGTTAGCAAGATATCTTTTTCTTATTTATTTATTTAAAAGGGACAGTGCATATGTAAATATAAATATGCCAGAATTAGCCACAGGCCATCTGCAGTCCCTGACAGGTCACAAGAAATTGCATTAAGCGGATTAAAGTAACACAATACAAATGAAAAGAACAAACAAAGATTATTAATACGTTAGAACACTGGACAAGTGACACATCCCAGCGACAGTAACAAAGAAAAACAGACAACATAAAAGGCTTAAAATTAAAATTAAAATTAGTGCCAACAAATCTGGTTCTTTTTCAGCCACTTTTTTAGATTGATTCTAAAAGTATTAATGAATGTTCTCCCCGTTTCTGGGTGGGTTCTCTCCGGGTTCTCCGGCCTCCTTCCACCACCAAAAACAAATTTTCCATGGGATGATGAATTGGCGGCTTGTCCAGGGTGTAGCTCGCCTCTCGCCCGTTGGGATAGGCTCCAGCATGATCCGGTAACGTGCGGTCAAGAAGATGAGTACGAAACAGAAAAATACTTCAGTGATGATGATGATGAATATATTTATTAGATAGAATGTTAGAGTACAGGTACAGTCACACAGTAGCATGTATTACAGTACAAGTACAGTCAAACATCCTGTCTAAGAGGAGCATTTCAAATAAAGCCCTTGCGGTTTCCGTTGAAAGTCCTTAGTACATAATTCATGTGAATATCCTGCATTTAATCGAGCATGTTTAAATTATCCCGGCTTACAAATTGGACAAGAAATCTACTTTTCAAAATAAAATAAAATAAAAATGCTCACGATTTCCAAAATACCCATCAGCCCTTCTCCAGATGTGTACACTGAGTTGTAGTAGTGAATAGTGCTTTATGTGTAGGTGCGTTTTTGTGCTTGCATTAGTTCCACGTCGGGTTTTGTAAAAAGTGATCTCATCATATATTCTCTCACAAATATGTATTTTTTTTATTAGCGATCGGTTTTATGTGTTATAATAAATGAAGGACTTCAGCACAAGCACAAATCCTGCATTTATACTTGATTTTTCAAGAAGCACGAAATAGTCAGAATCATGATATTACAGTATTACGTTGGTCCCGTTAATGACATTATTATTTGGATTCTCCGTCTTCCTCCCACCTCCTGTCTGCGTGCTGGCGTCATGCAGGGTGTGCCCCAAAAACGACTCCGGTCGACTCGTCTACAGGAACACTGGTCGACTCAGAGCCGCACGTTGGTAAAATGAGCTTCTGGAGACGTCGGACTTGAAGCTTGAAGAGACCTTTAGACAAACGGCGGCAGGTTGGCGTCAGCGCTCCTCGCCTCCTCCGTCTCTGGTGCTGCTTTCAGGAGACAGAACATCTTATGAATCCAGCGGAGGTCTGGTTATGTCATTATGGGATGCTGCCACTGCGAACTCACCCGTTGTCTGCAGCAGCTTCCAGTCCACCTGCAGCCTGACCCTCAGCCTCTCCAGCGCCTCCACGTCCTCCGCTAGAGGAGCATCGAGAGGCCCCAGAGGAGGTGCTGCGTCCCCGAGGAGAGAGGACGCAGTGGGAGCAACGCATGCCTCCTCACCCTTCTGAAACGATGACAGGACGGTACACGAAAACCTCTCGGGATACGTGTTCCTGCTTTTAAGAGCCTTCTTACCTGCATCAGAACCAGTGTGTGTCCCTGAGCCACGCCCTGCAGCAGCCCCGTTAGCTGTAGCCACGCCCCGTCACAAACACCACTCCCCTCCATCCGCACCAGCAGGACCAGGTCTGGGTCATATTGGTACCCGAGAGGCAGGAGCAGGCCCAGGACCGCCTGCATGAACCCGGACGCGTCGCTGCAGCCCTGAGGGGGGGGGGGGGGCAACAAAGCAGGATTACAGCTGGAACTGGATCCCAGGACGGCTCCGAGTCCGGTTCACACAGCCTACCTTCTTCAGACGCACGGGGACAAAGCATCTTCCTCCCTGCTCGTCTGCTTCATCTCTGCTCATCTGCACCAGGAGGGTTTTCCTGAAGATGAGCATTTCACGCTGAGAAGACATGTTTAAATCTGATACTGAGAATGACGATGATGATGATAATCACCCGTCCTCCGTGATGAGACCAGGAAGACGCGACCCTCCGACACACACGACCAAAGCCCTGGTGAGACAATAAAGCATCGGTTGATGAACAGATGAACTCCGATTCAGCGACGTCAGCTTGACAGGAGTCTCTGCGCGTCTGAAACTTGATCCGTTATCGTTTGGTTGTCGGCCTTTATCCGAAATCTACACAAGCAAACAATACCAGTGCGATCTCATGCTTTCCTTGCCAGTACATTTTAATCTCGGCCGTCTCCCATCATACCTTTTATTGAGCACAGCTGCAGTGTGCTGGGCGACACACATCATCGCCATGGAGACGTCAGAAACCAGCGCCAGCCCACTGCAGATCTGGAAGGCATGCATTCATCCTCAGCTCAGCAGCCGATGCAGGAAGCTCCACACAACAACCTGGACTTAACAAACCTCGTTCTTCTGCATCTTCTCCACGAGGAGCAGCAGACTGGACAGGGTTCTCACAGCGCCGCCAGGGTCAGAGTCCTCCAATGAGCTGAAGGCTTTACACCCATCTGGAAGGGAGACGCCATCGGGGAGGACGACGGCGGTGCGGACGGGAGGCGCAACACGTTTCCGGGGCTCCGGCCACACCGGCTCCCCCGCTGTTTGCTGCGACTTTTCTTCATCTTTAATCCGCTTTGTGCTGACCTCAAAGGACGGCAGCTCAGCTGGGAGGAGGAGACAAGCAGAACATGATAGTTTAAAAAAAGGTTCCTCATTGATCACCTGATGTAGGCGGCTCCTCTCTCAAGGTGCTCAGGATCCAATACCTGCGTGTTTGAGGCAGGACCAGTGGGGCTGATGGGCCGCTCGGACACAGCGGAGCGACTCCAGAGCGCTGAAGGAGAAATATAATCAATGAGATGCTCTGAAGATGGAGTGAAACGAGGCTGGAGGAGGAGGAGGAGGCAGACCTTTGACAGGGACCGTCGAGGTTCTCAGGAGGAGGTGCAGGATCTCCTAGCAAAGTCTGAACGGTTTGGCACACCGACTGCTGGAGGGACGTCAGGTTGTATCCGCCCTGGAAAACATTCACACTGTGAATCCTTTCACCTGACGGAGAGGAGAACCTTCTAAAATCTAGAAGAACTCGTCGAGGGTCCGACCTCCAGCACGGCACACAGCCTCCCCCCGGCCAGATTCATCAGGAGGTGGGTGAGGTGGGCGAAGATGTCCGGGCCGGCACTCATCTGGCCCTGAAAGCACCCAAAGTCACATAACAGCACCTTCGACGGGACAGAACCAGAACTCTGCGGGTCACACGAGGCCCAACGTTAAGAGGAATGTTTTGGTGCTCTTCAGTCACAGAAGCTGAAACCGAAAACCAGTTTAAGAATGCTAATAAGTGACGTGTAGCCTCCCAGCAATGATCATTCTGGGCCGGTTTTACTGGTTGTTTAACGTCTTTCTCATCTTAGCATCTAGAAAAGTTCTCCCTGGGCTTTCATTAAATTTGTGCGGGAGTGGATCCCAAGCAAAGGAACGACTGATTCAGTCCTGAGGTGGATCCGGATACCGATGGAGACTCAGGATCACTGTTAAAAAAACACTCCAACACTAATAAAACGATCCCGTCGTTCAGATCAGAATCCAGTAAAAATGAAAACCAGCGAAGCAGCTACTTTACTGAAACGCTGCTCTCAGTACCTCCGGGTCGCCGATGGCCGAGTCAAAGCCGGCACACACCAGGACCAGGTCTGGGCAGAACTGTGACGAAGAACCACACGTGAATAATCCACAACATCAACTGCTGGGAAAATGTGAGGCGTAAGAATCGTCCTGACCTCATAGGCGACGGGCAGGAGGACATGGCAGAAGACGGAAAGATAATCGGCGTTCTTCATTCCCACCTGAAACAGCAGAATCTCATGAAAGGTTCAGATCCAGATGAGATCCTCAAATCACTCAGCTCCTCCTTTCCGTTTCCGCACTCTGTTCCAGGGCACGTTTATATTGAATCCCGTTCCTTCCCCTTTTCCGACGCTGTCATAGTCGGACTCTCTGAGGTTAGGCCAGAACTTCTGATGCTCGTAGCGATGCCACGAGAAGTAGAGCACGCTGGGAAAGGAACGCATCATCAGTAGAATGCAAGACAAACATTCCAAGCGTAGCATTCGGGAGGAAACTCACCCGGGATCGTCCTCGAAGCATTCCTGGACGCCCTGGCCGTGGTGGACGTCCCAGTCCACGATCAGCACCCTGGGAAGAGGAGGCGCTTCGATGTCAGACAGCGGTCAGAGGCTTTATCATCCATCGCCTCTGAACCAATGAAGAATCCACCTTTTAACTCCATGCGTCTGCTTCGCGTATCGAGCCGCGATGGCCACGTTATTGAAAACGCAGAATCCGCTGGCGGCGCCGTGCATGCTGTGGTGTCCGGGAGGCCTGTCGACGGCACAGACGTGACCATTTCATGCATCCAGGTCAGCATGTTTTGTTTCCAGGTTCATTATTTTATTTATTTTTTGGGGGGGGGGGGGGGGGTCATAACACCAGCCTCACCTGACGAGAGCCAAGCCATTCCTCACCTTCCCAGTCATGACACTGTCCACCAGCTGTAGCGCAGCGCCTGCAGCCAGTTTGGCACAGCGATAGATGTTCTGGGACAGGAAATGAGACGCAGAGGAACCGGTGAGGCCCGAGAACCGCCACGCAAAACCACGGCAGGGATAAGCTCCGGACTAACTGGGTGAAAGTAGACATCGCCGAACTGCAGCGTGAACTCCTGCAGCTCCTCCAGAGTCAGGTCGGGGGTCGTCTTCACCGCCTCCAGGTACTCCCGACTGTCGGGAAGAGTGAAGACCCGCAGCTCAGAGAGCGCCGTCTCGTTTCAATAAACTGAAGCAGGCGGCGGTTCGTCGGGTCGGAACCCACCTGTGCACCAGAAGGATGTCCGCATCCGTCGCCTCGCGCACCGGGACGGAGACGCAGCGATCAGCCAGGCCATTCCTGACCAGAGCGTCGTGACTCGCTGTGAGACGTTCAGGGACCTCTATCTCACATGCGGGACTGGAGACAACATGAGCTCAGTTCAGGATCCTGCTGGTCGTCACCTGCTTCGACTCCTCAGCAGCTGCTGCCAAAACTGCTCGCTTTAAACTGACAATCTAGACGCTAATTTTAAGATAAATTAACCCTCTAATAACATGAATTATTATTTTTTTAGCAGGGAAACAACATTTCACTCCAGTTTTGGGGATCATGGTGATCCCTGATGACATAGCAGGAATAAAACCCAGGCATCGGCTCGTTGCCTGGGGCAACAACGTGCACTGAGGATACTAAAAAAAAAGGTTTTCCGTAATATTTAGAAATTGTAATGCGGATCAAACATATATATATATATATGTGTGTGTGTGTGTATATTAAAGCAAGTCTTATGTTAACAAACATTATTATAAAGTACCAATAATGAAAACGCCAAGACCCGCCCTCCTCTGCTTCTGATTGGCTCGCCGTGATATTGCCACGTGCCGTAGCCAATCATTATCCCGATTAATCGAAACGACGTTCACGCGTACACGCGTACACGCGGATGTGTCGTTCCGCCTGCAGCCAAATGAACACGGGACGCGAGAGACGCTGATATGTGATTGAATACCTGGATCGATCATCAGTAAAATACAATACGCGACGATGGTTCGTACTTATTGGATCATTTAACAATAAAATGCGCGTTTGGGTGAGCGCGTTACTCACTCCACCCACAGCAGCTTGTACTTGGTCATCTCCTCGTCGTGCAGAAGGGCCGTTCCCGCGTTCATGTTTGCTCCGTGCAGCAGCGCGGGCTCGTTTCTTCACGAGGACGAGTTCACGCTGTTCGAGCTCTGATCGACCTGCTTTTATGGAGGTTCAAGAACACACGCTTGGTGCAGGTGCAGTGGCTCCTCCCTGTGGACGGATTCAGCCACTACACCTGCAGAATTCCTGAGAACGTTGCCTCCGTGACCTAAGAGGTGGATGATGGGTGGGTGGATGGATGGATGGATGAAGGATGGAGCGCTGTCTGTAGATCAATCAAAAACTAATTTAGAGACAGAAACGCCTTTGTGCCTTCATGCTAATTCAACTGCTGACCTTATATTTATTTTTTATTTCATTTAAATAATTTTTGTATTCTATTCATGGACTTCAATTTTATTTTTTACACATTTTCAGTTTAAATTGCTAATATTTTATGTTTTCCTGTTATTTATGTTGCTCGTTTAGTTTCTTTCTTTTCTAGTTTTTTTTTTATCCACTTGCTGCTGTAACATATTTCCCCATTGTGTGGCTAAAATGTATGAGTTTATGTCCCCTCTCTGTGACCCAACGGTAACTAAAGTACACAGTCTTTACTCAAAATACGAGTACAATTACTTCTGTTGAAAAATGAATCTGGAAGGAGTAGAAGTTGAATGATACTAATTCATATTCAACATTAATAAAATACAAAGTAGTTCTTGAAGATTTCTACCTGAACATTCATTCTATCTGTTCGACCCAGATTAAATACAATAACATATAATAACTGCTATAACAATGGAAAGATAATTGTGACTTCATAAGATAATCATTTTAATAGAAAAAAAAGCTGCAACATGAAATCAACAATGATTATAGAAGTCATACAAAACAGAAAAAGATCAGATGGCATGAAAAGTTTCAGATGTCGTTTGATGACTCAGATATCTGACCATCCAGGGCGGGAGACAGCCTCCTCCCTTCATCTGTCCTCCACCTCGTCTGTCTGATCAGCTGTCTCCTCTTGTCTCGCTTCCTTTCCTTCATCCTCCTGTTCCTCCTGTCCCCCTCCTCTTCCGCTACACAACGTGACGACAGCCCCCCTGCATCTCTCCCTGAACGTCGGGTCGCCGGCGGCGTACAGAAGCGGGTTCAGGCAGGAGTTCAGGTAAGCCACGCAGGTGACGTAAGGGTGGGCGGCCAGGAGGAACTGGTCCAGGGAGCAGGAGTACGGGATGAAACCAAACTCCAGCAGCATGGAGATGGTCTTGTTGATATGCAGAGGTAGCCAGCAGAGGAAGAAGGCCAGCACCAAGGAGACGATGACCCGGAGGAGTCTCTGCTGGCGCCGGCGGTCAGGGCGAGGACCCCGCCCGAAATGTTTGCTGAGCAGTTGGGCCAGTGAGCAGTAGCACACCAGCAGGGTGACCAGAGGAAGCAGGAAGCCAATCAGAGTCGATTTCAGACTGAAGGCGGCCATCCACATCATCTCCACCTGCTCACGCTCCGGCTCCGCCACCTCTGCTCCAATCAGCAGGGAGTAATCCATCTGACAGGAGAGGGCTGCCGACCCAGGGTCACTCGCATCGTCTTCTGGCTCCACCTCCCTGACGGAGCGCAGCAGCAAACCGGGAAGAGCCAGCACCCCTGCCACTGCCCAGAGCCCCCCCAGGACCCACAAAGACCTGCTGGGGCAGGTCTGCAGGGCGCGGTGGCTGGCGGGCCGGTGCCCAGTCAGAACCCGGTACCGCTCCACACTGAGCACGCTCAGGCTGAAGACGCTGGCGTACATGTTGAGAGCTGTGAGGAAGCTGCTGAGCTGGCAGAGAGGTTGCCCGAACGGCCAGTGGTAGCCAATCGCTGTGTAGACGGCCCACAGGGGGAGGGTGACCAGGAAGCAGAGGTCGGCTAAGGCTAGGCTAGCTATCAGGGAGTCTGTCAGTGAGCGTGAGGGGTGAGAGATGGAGGCAGGAGAAGAGGAGGTGGAGGAGGAGCAGTTGTTCCGTGGACAGGTACTGACAATCCTGGAGCAGCAAAGGATTCTGTTTCTGGCTCTGTCCCCGGTCCTCATTGCGCTCCCTCCGGCCCTGTCCAGGTAGGCCCACAGCACCAGGCCGTTGCCGAGGCAACCAACCAGGAAGGCCAGCATGTACACAGAGGGAACGATGGAGAAGGAGAGAGACCAGTCGCTGTAGTCGCACAGGAAGGCGGGAGAGGGAGAAGGGGAGGAGAGTGAAGGGCGGTCTGACATCCTGACGGTTTTTAAATGAAATCATCAGCCATGAAAAAAAAAAAAACATGCGAGGGAAGTTCAGAAAATAAGAGATATAAAATGTCCAGAAGAGAAAAGTCCAACGCCAGAGATTAAGATTTAAGATTCAGGACACAACGTTGGGCTTCTTCAGGTCTCCTCTTCAGGTCTCTTCATCAGGTCTCTTCATCAGGTCTTTTCATCAGTTCATCTGAAATTTAAAAATAACAATAACAATGAGATTCTTGAGGGCTTCAAGAATCCCCCCAGTCTCTCCTTGGTGAAGAGTGTTTTTTTTGTCAAATCTTCAAAAAAGTAATCTGAATTTCCAACGCAACGATAACTGACCGAGACTCTGCGCTGGATTCATGCGGTTTGTCCTAACTGGAGACCCGTAGTCCTGAGAGAAGCAGCAGACACTCACCTCCTCATCGGCTCAGAGGAAACGCTGTGATGTTAGAGACGGTCGTCCTGGAGCAGAATTCATCCGCTGCCTCCCGTCAGTCTGCGCTGAGGAAGACGGGCCCTCCTCTTCCCCCTGAATATATACCCATGTCCTCCACAGACACACACCTAGAGTCCTCCTTTGTCCCGTCCCACACCGGACCACCCCGACACGGACCTCCGAGACCCGCAAACAACCCCCCTCCAACACAAACACACACCTCCCGAGAGACACAATAACACCACCCACCAACAATCCACATGTTGTCTGCTCAGTGGATCCTATGCACACACACACACACACACAAACACACTCAGTGCACACACATGCACAAACATACTCTCAATACAAACACACTCAGTGCACACACACACACACACAGCAAGCACTGAGCGTATACAGTAACACATGTAAAGACACACAAAGGACAAAGACAGCGAGAAGCCCTGGAGACCGTCATGAATGGTTTTGGAGGGGAGACCAGGACCCAGAGTGACTGGTTCCCAGTTAAGGAATCTTCAAGGCCTAATTTGAGAGAAGTTTGAACAATGTTATTCTTGTTAATATTCAAAGCAACACTCTGAGGTCTGAGGAAGATTTTTTTTTTCTCTTCTTCCATGGATGGATGGATCAATGGATGATCGTTGAATGATGGTTGGATGGACGGAAGGATGTTGGTCAAGAATAAAAACAAATCCTCTTTCTTGTTTCTTCTTCTACTTCTCCAAAATGGCAGTCAAATTCCTGAATCCTCTCCGGCTCCATTCCCAGCGCTCCCGCCATATTTCATGGAAGTCCACTGAGTGTTTCCGTTTGTTCCTGACAGAAAACAGAACGACGACTTTATCTCAACGGAGAGGGGGCAGCGGAGACGCTTTGACAGCAAACAGGAAGTGTTTGTTTCCGCAGGGGCAGAGGTCAGGCTGCCGTAAACCTGTTGCTATGGAAACAGATTTTCCTCAAAACATTCTCTGTGTATTCTCTCATGACACACACACACACACTACAGTGGGGCATTCAGTGACTCGCTTTCCAGCAGTTGAATCCAGACGGGAACCAGGCCCACCCGGACGGGAAGCCTCCACCTTCGCCCTGACAAACGTCCGTCAGGCCCCAACAGGGTCAACACTGTGTCCTGGAACCCCCCCCCCCATGAGCTCCTCCTCTTTGGGGTCACCCACTCCAGGGACACCGTCCACCACCCGGGCATCCCTGCCGACCTCCGCTCGGCCAGTTGAAGCACAGCTTTCAACCCCGACACGATGCCCGCTTTGATTTGATTTGTTTCAGTTGGAGGTCATGTGACCATCCACGTTTGTTCGTTTGTCCTTTTAGATTTGAGGAAAAGCTGAGAAAGGCTTTAAACTATAAAACTTCATAGGTGGATCTGACAGATGTGGAAACTGTTAACGATATTCACATCTCTAACAATGAAACAAATGTTTGTCTAATACTTTAATATAATGAATATGGGTAAGGGAATAAAATGTTTTTAGAAGGGGGGTCAATATATCCAGTTACAGAGACATGACAGTGCCCCCTGCAGGTGTCTGAGATAATGTAGACCGAGTGGATCCGTGAGGTTAAAGCTGATTTTATAATGACGGATCTTTTTCATTCAGTTTTAAGTTAATAATGCACAAACTACGAATGATGGAAGAACGTTTACATGGTTAAGAAGTTAGTGGGCGTTGCTAAACGTCACTGGTAAGTTACCTGTGGTGGCCAGCAGAGGTAGACAGCATCTCATTTACAAAATAAGAGAACTCGAGAAGCAAGTAAGTTTTAATCACAAACAAACCAGTAGCAATAAATCAGTGACGGGGTAACATAATAAACTCAAAATCTATAATTGATCTTCTCAGCCCCCCCCCCCCCCCCACACACACACTCATCTCAAAGCTAAAAAACAAACAAACAACTAATCTCTATCCAAAGAAAAACAGATCAAGTAAAATGCAGATAAGCGATGGGGAATGAAGATAAATCTCTGCCCTTTGAACTCCAAGCTGAACCGGGTCATTCCCTCTGACATGCCCGAGAGCAGCCCCCCCCCCCCCCCGCCCTGCTGTCAGTTGAACCAGGTGGTGTTGAGCTCCGTCTGTTTCTTGATGCTGGTGTCCAGCTTGAGGACTTCTCTGATTGCCATGGTGGCGTAGGTGGAGGGAGGCAGCGAGAACTCCATCCTCAGAGCCCGGTACTTCCCCTCTGCTGGTAGGAGGCAGAGAAGCAACATGCTAATATCACCACCTAATAAATAACCAACAATGACGCCTCTTTCATGCCTAAAACAGGCTCCTCCAACGGCCAAATAAAGAGCCCGTAAAGAAGCTTCATGCATCTGTGTTATTTTACCAGCGCCGTACCTTTGTTAAAGACCGGAGCCGGTTTGTTCTCTAGTTTCTCAAAGTCGCTGTGAACCAGTGAGATCCTGGGATCGTCGTAGCGAATCACCTCCCTGCACAAAAGCCCAGGTTAGACATGATTGGAGGAAATCACAAAATGGAACACCTCATGACCAACGGGGTACGAAACCAGCCGTGTATAAACAATCTAACAGGGGCGGGACCAAGTCAAAGCAAGTCTTAACGCGCAAAAAAAGCCCCGAGTCATAACAGACAGGTTCCATTTCAAAGTCGCTGTTCAAGATTTCTTAGTTTAAAACAAGCCCTTGAATGCATCACGAAGCGAAGCCTAAAGTCATCGCCGGCTGCAGCCCTCAGATCAGTAGACAAGACACAGAGACATCATATACTGGTTTCTGATTGGCTGCTGACCAGCTGACGTCACTGGGCTTGATGACGATGCGTCTGTAGGCTCCAGCCAGCGAGTAGTCCTTCACTTTGTGCCTCATGTTGTCGATGTCCAAGCCGTCAGCAGAGAGCAGCTCCCTGTAACCTTCCCCCACTGAGACACACAAACACTTCCGTTATGAGCTCACATCCTGCTTCCCACCGCACAGCGGCGTGCGACCCACATCCACACAGGTCCTCTTCTTACCGTGATGCGACGGGTAGATGACGTCGAAGCCGGGTAGCGGCATCACGACGTCATGGATGGAGTGGCGCTGGGCTTCCTCTGCAGACAGCGCACGCGCTGCGCCTTCATGAACAGAAACGACAGCTTTAGTTAGAACCAGTAAAACATCCGCAGAGCACAGACCTCCGCCAAGCACCTCAGTCTCTAATTCAGTGATTAGATCGAGGACCCCGCCCTACATGACTGTGTCAAATTCCATAAACATTGATCAATAATCAATTGAGATAGTGAGGAACAAAGTTTGAAGCTCCATTGACTGCAATGTTAACAAAACATTCAAAGTGATCCGGAATCCAGGTTCTTTTCTGGATCATCACCAAAATGTAATCAAATGCTCCTGGTAACATTCCCAACATTTCCTGGAAATTTCATCAGTTATCTTGCTAACAGACAGATAAATGCCTCCTGGGCAGAGGCCAGTGGGTGAAAAGCTTTTTCTTCCGGGGAACAACAACAGTAAAAACTGTTGTAGCTTCAGATTCATCTAAGGTTACAGCAAATGTTTGACCACTCCCACGCCAAAGCATTTAGCTTAGCGTGAGCTCCGTTCAGCTTTACCAACATTCAAGTGGTGCAGAGAGATGTCAAGATCCAGAAAAAAAGACAAAGCACCAACTTCCATTGAGCACCAGGTCACCCTCCACCGCCTTGAGGCCGAAGGCGTCGATCCTGCGGCTCGCCATGGTGTTCCACACCACGCTCTGGTAGCTGTGGATGTACATCAGCCGGTTGTTACGAGGGATCTGGAAGAAGAACGACGGCTCGTCAGAAAGAGCAGAAATACGCTTCTAACCTCCAGGAGGAAATCAGAAGTCAGTAACATCCGTCCGTTTACAGAGTCGAAGGGACCAACCAGTCCGAAAGCAGTGATGATGTTCTTCTTGCCATGCATGGACAGGCCCCTCAGCAGCTGCCCCTCCACACAGCGCTTGTTGGGCAGCTTCCTCAGCGCCGCCTCGGGGTCCTGGGTCTTCGCCCACTCCTCTCTGCAGCGGACCATGAACTCTTTCTCAGCTGAAGGAAGCGGGACGGATGTGGAAATGTGTGAAACCACTTTTTAAAAACGCAGCAGAAAAAGAATAAAGCGAGAACAGGAAGGCTCTCACCTCCAGGGCGGGGCTTCAGAATCAAGTCCACCACCTCCTTCCAGTCATTTTTTAGGATCGCCCTGAATTAAAGGAGGAAATGCCGGAGTTTACCGACCCCCGTCCTTTGTGGCTTCAGCCCGCGTCTCCGCGGGACGTCCTCACCTGCCCACTTGTTGCGTCGGCACAGCCGTGGTGCCGAAGCGCTGCATGCCGTAGTAGTTGACGAAGCCGGTCTCTCTGAGGGACGTCAAGGCCTGACTGACTTGCTCATTTGTCCCCGAGATGTTCCTGAGACAGACAAATCCAGAATGAGCTGCAGCATCATGTGATCTGAGGAAACATCCACGAGTAACGGCAGCGTAGTTCCTGGATTTATGTTCAACAAACGACTACCGTAAATCAGCCGATTAAAGACGGCAGAATGCACGAAGACGTTAGAACGAGGGACCCGAACGCCTGCTGACCTGATCACCACACTGAAGCGGTTCCCCTGCAGCTCCCCCAGCTTCAGAGGATGGTTTTTATAGCAGAAGTTCCCCAGCTTGAGGTTCATGAGACACTTATTGAGGTGAGCCAACCTCTCTGCGGTGATCCTGAAAGGACAGGGGGACGAGGCTTCAGAGGTCGTCTGCTTGATCGACAGGAAGCTCCAGCTCCACAGCGGCTCACACTCACCTGAGCACTGCGATCTCCTGCACAGTGATGGCTCGCTTGTCTTTGGTCCCCATGTAGGAAAACATGTTGGGTCTGAGCCTGGACGGACACGCATTGTAAAAACAGACGAAGGTCCCGAGATCCTTTCGGCTATCTTTTACAGGACGTACCTGAGGAACTTTGAGAGCACGTTGATGGCGCCCATCGTGTCTTTGTTCTCCTTGTACAGAACAAAGTGGCAGAAACTGCCACGGTTTTTGGGCCAGAAGTGTTTCCTGGGAGCTTTTACGGACAACGGAAAAGAAAAGCAGGAATTATAATCAATCATCAGTTCTTCTCACACAGATTGCGTAACAGCGCCCCCTGTCTGCTGCCTTTTGCAGCAGCAGCATAAAGCCACTTCAGAGTCCGAGTTCAGGCAGGCGCAGGCTTCCCACAAGAAAACGATGTTTGCTTTAACACAGCCGCGTCCGGTGGGACCGTCGACATCGAGCACCAGCGAGTCCAAATGTTTGACCGGAGCTCAAAGCACTGAGCTTCAAAAACAATGAAATCATTCTGATATGATAAACAGACGCACGACAGAAATAAAACGTTCAGATCTCCAGAGACACCCAGAGGCACCTCTCGACTAAATGGCAGATGAGAACCTTTTTGTGTGTGAAAACCATTAAATATGTTTTTTTTATTCTACTCCAGATACTGAATCTTCATTTCTTACCTGCAGTTGTTTTGACCTCTTTCCACCAGAGAGGAGCAAAAGGAGGACAGAATAACGTTAGAGAGACGTTTAAGGAGCGTAGGACGAGTTATCGAGGGGAACGAGCTCATGCACGAGCTGCCTGCGGACCGACGGTCTGTTCAAGACACCGTTACAGCGACTGCCCGACCGCCTCTGAAGAATCAGCTGATAAAGCTGCCGGGGGGGGGGTTCAGACTCGAGCAGGATCATGCCGGCGTCTCTCATGCACATGCACAGGAGGAAGACGCTATGTGAATCAACAGCATGCTCCGGAGCAGGGAATAATTTGCACCGCTCTCCAATGTTGTCCAAACAGTTTAAAGGGACAGTTCACCCAAATATTAAAGTTGACCTCTCTAAGCCCGCAAAACACTTCTGAAGCTTCCTTCCTACCTGCCAGAGCTTTCTTCCCAGCAGCATGACAGGCCACGATGAACTTGCGTCCGTCCTTCTCTTCTGTTTTTGTCTCCAGACCAGGAAACAGAGACTTGATGGCTTTGTGGACCAGCGTCCGCTTCTCTTTGGTGTCATCCATTACCTGCAGGCGTTCACAGGAGCGAGGATATTATATGTAATTACGTCGGTGGTGTCATAATGGGATCCGGGATATGTGAACTCACCTCAATAGAGACTTGGCTCTCCTTGTTTCTGAAGAGCTGCAGCTGCTCCAGCTCCTTTTTCTGCTCTTCAGTCAGAACATCCGTGTCCAGAGGCAGCTGAAGCCCCGGTGGAGCCTCGGGCTCTTCCTGACATGAAACAAACACACAACACACGAGAGATCAGTGTCTGATGCACTTAGAAACACAACTGTCAATATGGTCCTTTTATATTCATTACATTTGCACATACATATCGTTATCTGGACTGATAGTTAAAAAAATAAAATAAACACGGAGAGCAAACGGCAGCAGCTGAGATCTTACCTCTACAGGGACAGTGAGGTCGTCTAAATGAACCATCTTGCCCTCTTTGTTGATTTCATGCACAACAAAATCAGAATATCTGGGAAAAGAATCATCTGTTAAACGTCAGAATTGGAAAACACCAAATAAAACGATTGAGCGATCGAGCAGGACGAACCGTTCCTTCAGGATCCCCGAGAAGCCCTGATGATCGCTGACGTACTTCAGGATGCCCACGTCCAGCTCGGTGAGGCCGTGCTTCATCATGTCGGCAAACGTTTCACGACCATCCTCGCCATCTTCTTCACTCCCGGGTTCCTCCGCCTCCTCGTTTTGATTAGGAGAACCGCCATTCTCGTGATTGCTCTCAACTCTGGGTTTTTTGGACGGGGCGTCTTCTTCTTCATCCTCTGGGCAGCCTCTCTTCTCCCCTGCCTGAATGAGGACGGGCTCTGGCTCGGCCATCGGAACCAAACTGGGAAGCAAACACACCAATGCGATTCAAATAGAGGTGGATGTGACTTCTGCTTATAGGACAGTATGAGGAGCACAAAACCTGTGGTCAAGGTCGATATAAACAGACAAGAATGAAGACCTGAGATCAAACACAATCAGGACACTTTAAACCACAGTGGTGAACAACATTATTCGACCGTGTTACTGGCAAAATATCAGAATTTTTTGGTAGAAAAAATAAATCACGAACAAATATTTAAATAGTTTTATACTTTTAGCCAGTAAAGCTAGTACCTAATTGTGTTCGGATGCTGCTTCTAACTGCAGCTGAAGCTGGACGTCACAGAACACGGCGGTGCCGGCTTACAGCTGCTGGACGCTGGGCGCACGGCCGCGAAGCACCGGGGGGGGGGACTTCTTAACGGAGCTGAGCTGGACGCTGACACTAAAACACACAAGGAAACAGACAATTCAAGTGCTGGCGAAGACGCTAGCTCACGGCATACATACAGCTACGACAGCTGGCTCTGTTGCTAGTTAGCTAAGCTAAGCTACGCTACAGTGTCAGAGTAAATAAAGAGTAATCTTCACCCCCGAAACCGAACTAGAACATACCGAACGCTGCGTCTGGTGACAATCACAAAGGCTCGGACAGCAAGGCGCACCGCCAGCCTTTCGACACATGTGTTTACTGAATCCGGACGAGTCCACTCGACTTCCGCCCACGTCTGCTGCCAAAATATTCCGACCAATCATCTTCTTCGTCTTCTCTGTCTACGACAGACTTTTCTATGAGATGAGCCTATCAGATATGAGTCTGTTTTTCTTTATGCTTATTGGAGGTTTGTGTAGCCAATCAGATACTAGAATTCTGAAGGAGCATTCGGGTCCTTCAAGGTAAATGTTCCGGAGGAAACCTGACCCAACGTTTTTCTTTCCGTCGAAAGATTTGGTCAACTCGTCTGTCAATTAATGAATCTTTAGGGTAAAATGTGAGCAACAGCGGCTTAATTGTAGCTTTTAAAATGTCAGGAACCCTATTTAAATGTTTAGATATAAAATGTACACATGTATACATTTACAGCTGTACTGTAAATGAAAACACAAGTTTAGTATTTTATATATATTCTTTATTTACTTATTTCCTACTATGGCCAGTTGGTCAAGTTACTCAAGATCAGTAATATATTACTTATTACTAGTTACTTGCTGGAAAAAGTAATTACATTACTTTACTGATTACTCCCTGCTAAAAGTAACTAGTTACTTATTACTTTAAGTTACTTTTTTCTTCTCGCCATCAATAATGGCATCCTTTCTCCCCTAAAGTCTCACTTTGCATGTTCAACATTAGCGGATGTTTCTTCTCCTCTTTTCTACATTGTGACTTCTTACCTCACTTCACTTTTATTGGCTTGTCCCTCGGAGGGCAATTTGTTTTACAGCAATTACACACACATTCCACAACATTTAAGGGACAAAAAAGACACAATGAGTTGAGCAGCATAATTGTAAAGGTTTATAGTCTACATATTAAACAGTGCAAACCGGTAACTTGCAAACATAAACACTGGCAGGCTCACCTCCTTTCAGTGGCATTCAAGGCCCTGATGGAGAGCTGGACAAAGGAGAACTTGTATCTGTTTTTAGTAACCGGGGGGAGTGCCAGTCGAACACCAGATGGAAGCAGCTTTTATGATTCAGCACCAAGGACAGCTCCAGATTCAGGACCAAGGACAGCTCCAGCCTTAGCTCCAAGGACAGCTCCAGATTCAGGCCCCAAGGACAGCTTCAGCCTCTCAGCACCAAGGACAGCTCCAGATCCAGCACCAAGGACAGCTCCAGCCTCTCAGCACCAAGGACAGATATATTGTCTTGTCCATATATTTCTGATTCTTTCACAGTGTTTTTGTTTCAGCAATGAAACAGGATTTCAATAAAAGCCAAGCTCCTGAAAACATTTGCACAAACATTATTTATTCATCTGATTTTCAAATCTTCACTCAGGCCTCTGCACCGAACTGAAATATCGGCAGCTCATGTTGGTTACGCTCATGAAACCAGAGCTGTCTATTTTCAAATTAATTAATGATTGACCTAGAGTCTAGGGCCTAGATTCTAGGGGCTTCTGGAGCTTTTTGGAATACTGCTGTCCATGCAAAAATCCAAACTATTCTACACATCAATATTTCAGCTCATACTCCTGACCTCCGGGTTAAGGATGGGCATGTTTGCTTTGAACATCAGATTAAATGTAGACAGATGGGAGCTGAGGAGTTTCTAATTGGTGGAAGCAGAGTAACACAGACGGAGTGAAAGGCAGGTGATTAAACAACCTGTGGCTCATCTGATACAGAACTGACTGATGGTGTTTACCACCTGCTATCTGGCTGCTCTCCATCAGGCTGTCCAGAGTCCTGATAAGAACCGCGAGCAGCCGGATGGGTGGTATCAGTTTTGTTCTTCCTGCTAACTTAGAAGGTGCTCTCAAACACTTTCAGAGTTTTCCCGGGCAATTCCTCCCTGGAACATCCTGAAATAAATACTGATTTATTTCTTAGAGGCTGTTTGTCAGCTAGTTTGTAAGAGAATGTGTTGTTGCAGACAGTCGAGGATCCAGGAGATACAAGGGGACCACTGGGTATCATTTCCTTCTTCTTATAAATGCTTCATCAATGAAAACCTCCTGGAGACCCCCCCCCCCAGCTCCCCGAAGCTCCGGTGTCCTTAAAAATGTTCTTTTGGTCTGCGTTGACTCATCAAACAGGAATCATCCCGTTTAGTAATTGCGTGACAGAACGCTCCCTCTGACCCTTTTCGACGCACAGCTGATGGGACTCTGGTTGCTGATGTGCCTTCCTGACTGCAACCCAAAGGTTCCAGCACATTTAACGATGAGAAAAAGGAACATCCTTTCCAGATGTTGCGCCCAGCACTCTAATTTACTGACTCAAAACCATTCGGGGTGATTTGCTTTCCTTTCACAGGGGCAGCATCCCTGATGCCGCTGAATGGCCGTGGAAATTGATTGAATTTAGATCAACCTGAGAACTCATTAAGTGAAACAGTACAGCAGTTATAGTTTTACACACTGAAGAGCATCGGATCAGGTCGAGCCTAAAAAGTAAGTTTTAGATCGTGATGCTTGGACATCTTCCTCTCACCACCTCCTGTCGGTACAGAGCAAACAAGGTTTTCTTATAATGAAATGTCATATTATTGCCATCGATGTGACTTCAACTCAAGTAACTGGAGCGGAAGAGCGGAAGAGGGAAGCGTTTCCAGACAGAGGCTGAGGTCTAAATGAGGAACGTCAATGCAAACTGACATCTAAAGAATGAGGATGACAAACCCAAAGACAGAACCCCTAAATGTTCACTAAGGCTTTGAGGTCAAGCAACTGCATTTTGAAGCCGTATGTTTTATAGCTGGGACCTTTTCAGACTCAAACATCGCCTGCTTCACCTTCTCAATCACAAGAGTTGAGTTTCAACATTGAAATTCTATTACAATCCTTGATGAGGGCTGTTTTTGTGGGTTTATATGAAGCCGAAGGAAGATGAACAGAATCTAATAGTGGGTCTACAAAGCCTCCTCTCCTTTTTCATTACGGGAGAATGTCACAGCTCTGTTTGAGAGGAAGGTGACTCATCCGACCAGCCAATAATCCAGACACACGCTGAGAGGTCGCGTCCCTGTCGGCTGGCAGCCTCGTTCCTCTGGTCCTGCATCAAACAGCAGGTTCGCTGTTGCTCTGGAATTTTGGATCAAATTTACAGGTTTGTTCAGTTTGGTTCTACGGTGATAACGTACTTTTGGTGCGTTGTGTTGTTGTTTTTCAGTATCTGAGTGGATTACAACATTTTAACACGTCTGTTCGGATCCTGAGTAGATTAGAGCAGATTATAGGGCAGACTATATCAACTAATAAAGGCACATCAATCTGGTATTTATGAAGGCGCAACCCCCAATGCAGTACTACTGTGGAATGTTTTTTTCACTTCAGGAAAGTAAGTAATATTACGCTGTAAAAAAATACTGTGAAGACGCAGAAGCCCATCATCAGGGCAAACACATTTTAAAAGTAAACTAGCTCCTCTCATAGGCCAGACACCGGACGCATCGGCAGCATCGATTGGCTGAGCTTTTCTGAGGAACCCTGAGGAGCACGTCTTCACAGGCACACAGAAAACAACCCCCCCCCACAGTGATCAATAATCCTCTCACTGCTGAGCACTGAGGCAGCAGGAGGTCGGTGGGTGTGGAGCGTGTCTCGTATGGATCCCGACGGTCCTCTGGTGCTGCAGCTGTAGCAAGAGCTAGTGAAATGGAGCTGCCCACAGTGGATATGTAACCCATGGACAGACACTGGTGGATGTTTCCTCGTGATCAAATCCATCATAAACTCATAGCACATCCACTGAAAGGTTTATTGTTATTATTTTATAACGAACTCTGGCAAAATATGTTTCTTACCTTGCTTAAAATGACTTCTTCTCCACATTATCTGATGCTTGTTGCTAACAGCTAACTGAACCATTGATTTGTTTTACTCACCTGAATGAAAGCATTTAAACTATGTAGGTTGGGTGTCTGGAACAAAACATCAACCCGGTGCTGCAGAGGTGCCTTTTACTACCCAGACCGTTGGTTCTGCTGTTCAGTTCAGCCAATCAAAAGACACCTATTCTGGACCAGGCGGTGTACGCTTAGATCATTCAGTGTTCCTTCTGTACCGGGAGGATATTGGCACTGGAGCAGGAGCTAAATTAGGATTCTAATAACAGCTAGTGTATCCCTGATGATACTTCCAGAGGCATGATCGCTTGATGAAGCTCCATGAACTGATGACCTGACTCAAATATTGAAATATTGTTGCAATAACATTTTCCAGATTAAATTGATTAAATATTATGTTTGGAGCAATTTCACATTTTGGCTGCATCATGAGTAAAAGCTCAAACCTTGTCAGAGATTAAAAAATAAATAAATTAATCAAATAAATCAAAAGTACAATCATTCTTGGAAAACATTGCTAAATGCTGTAGAGGTCATAAAGTTACCAGAGACTTGGTAAAGATGTTCTTACTGCAGCTGTGAATGAATAGATCTCCTGTTTCTGGTACCGGTTCAAGAAGGAGAAAAGCAAAGAGCATCGCCATCTTCTCAGAAATAGAATGTGGACCTTATTGCTGCAGCAGCAGCATCGAGCATTACCCCCAGACAAACACATTTATCATCAGTGACGACACTTTCGTTGACCTTTGGTCTCGACCTCTTCAGAACTCGATCTGCAGCAGGAGAATTGAGCAACGCAGAGACAGAATCCAGGATTCACTCGGCAAACGTTCAGTATATTAATAAATCTACATTACATTTCAGACATGGAGAGGAGAGCCAGAAAGACTGAGTTCAAACCCGCTGAAACCACTTTACCCGTCTGCACGTGCTCATCAGAGTTCAAATATCATCTCAATGAGGTTAAAGTGTGGTAGAACAACTGAGTAGGATGCAGCTCATCTGGAATGATGCTCAATCCGACTGGGATTAAGAACGAGGGACTACGGCTGAAGAGGCGGTGTCCATTTCATCTCCTGAGACTATTTTCATGTGACTGCCAAGGAAGAGGAGAGCAGATCTTCTGTCCATCTACAGACGATGTCCACATGCAGAAAGACCTCCTGGCAGCACGGCATGCTGCTGGTGTGAGACGCAGCGCAGAGCATTAAACCGGACGCAGGTCAGAGTCTATAGGAGATGTCTACAGGTTTCCTCTCACCCATCCCAATTTTACTGTCTGAGCTTGTTAAAGCGGGGAAAAAAAAGAAAAATATCATGACAAAGATAGTCGTAATGGGCAGGGCTGCAGCCTGTTTCAGCTGGACTTCTAGCCTAGCTGAAACAGTTATTTACGGTTCTGTCTTTGCTACTGAGTAAATTCCAATTTAAAGTTAAATAGAAAGTTGTTTTCTTTTGATACAAACCACCCGACCCAAAACTCCACAAACACGCGCCATAAATGCTTTCCTTAAAAACACACACTAAATGTGTTCATGGTTATTGATAACCTTGTCTGATAACGCTTCTACTCACGCTCTAACGCCCTTCGCATGGACAGGGAGAGGAATGCCATTTCATGCTTTCCGCACACTCGTTTGTGTGCGTTTGTGTTTTTGCCTTGATGAACACACTCTTCAAAACAGCGCGTCGTCCTGATGAGCAGCACTGCAACATCTGGTGCAATTTCAAGCTTGAAAGGCCTGCTGCGTTGCCGCTGCCAGGACTGGATATCCGCTGTTCACGCCGGGGTTTAAGGGACTGGTCGGTTGTGTAACTGTACAACAACATCCAATCCCAGGAAACTCTGCCCAAATAAAGCTTTACGATTATTCTAATTGCTTACTTTAGAATTAGATATTAAATTTAGACGACATAGAAAAAAACAAGCATTGCCATTCATTCCTGGTTAATAACAGATCTGGGAACAGAACAAAGGCCGATGACAGAAGGGGAAATTTGGCCAAGAGCAAACAATCTGGATGAGATGAAGGTTCTCGCGTCTCTCAGCGGTAAATGATTCAAGACAATATTTTGCTGCAGAGCTTTTCCAACAAACCTGAAGACATTTATCAATGATTTCTGTCAAACAGTGCATGAAAACCGACATGGGTTTGAGAATAACATTCTTATAACCGTGAAAATTGGAACGTGCGATACATGCTTCTTTTCCCGGTAGGGTTGATATCACTGATCAATAAGCGTTGTTGTCTGTGTGAACTCACTCTGCAGCTTGTCTCTCTCTCATGCCTGCGTTTCTCAGCACGTGTTGCACATCCTGTTGCTTATGCTGCAGGCCCGCTGGATCTGTGGTCCCTCAATGACTCTCTATCCTTATCTGTTCGACCAATTGAATGATCATGTTCATAACTTTATATATTTGTTTGTATATAAAATCAGACTCGTCTACAGATCTCTTGAAATACGGCAACTGTCAAAACGACTCGGTGAAGACGAATAAAAGAACTTTTGAAACATGCAAGCTTCGCCCTCGTGCTGGAAGCATAATGAAAACAGATTGGATCATCAGAGCGACTCTCGGGGAGACGAGGGTCCGTCTGCGTCTGGTTTTCGTTCTGCTGTTTTGTCACACAACATCCATTATTAATAAAAGGCAAACAACAAACAGGGAACAAATGAACACTAATAATCCCACTGAGGACGGCAAATGAGAAGCCGTCAAATACCTGAGTGGGCGGAACACTCATCATTAATGCATCCAGGAACAAAGACCGAATGGAAACAGATGCTTTATGAGCTCATTGGACCCTGAACATTGGTTCACACTGTACCGGTATTTGTTCTGCTTCAGTGATGACAATCAACAAATATGAGGCCAGACAACAACAACTTCTTGTGATGAAGAAAAAGGACATATGAACCTCCTGGTTTGTAAACAATAGAGGGACGTCCACATTCGTATAAATGTCTCGTACTTTCACTGAGACGTGTTTGCATTTCATTGATGCATTTTATTCTGATGGTTTAACATCCGACAGTCTTCAGGAACAACGGCAGGTCATTTTCTCTGGGATGAGAAGTGTTCTAGCGTGAAATAACGGTGACATCATCAAGGATGGAATCATAGTGAAACGTACAGCTGGACAACCTGAGGAGGGAGGGAGAGAGGGAGGGATGGATGGATGGATGGATGGATG
The DNA here is from genome assembly GCF_040956055.1 of Brachionichthys hirsutus. NCBI lineage: Eukaryota > Metazoa > Chordata > Actinopteri > Lophiiformes > Brachionichthyidae > Brachionichthys > Brachionichthys hirsutus. Next base: position 11,397,323 of record NC_090901.1, read on the forward strand.
GATGGATGGATGGATGGATGGATGGATGGATGGATGGATGGATGGATGGATGGATGGATGGATGGATGGATGGATAGATGGATAGATGGATAGATGGATAGATGGATAGATGGATAGATGGATAGATGGATAGATAGATAGATGGATAGATGGATAGATAGATAGATAGATAGGTAGATAGATAGATAGATAAATAGATACTTAAAGGTTTAACTTTTAGGACAGAGGGAAAGCGCAGGTTATAGTTCTGAGTGCTGAGGTAGAATTTGATTAGAGGTGAGAGGAAACTTTCCATTTGGGGAAATGGGACACCTAATGATTCTGCTGAAAGACAAAGGAATCTAAGCTGCAAAGCCGGTGGCGACGGACATCCGATAATAACACGTCATCTTGTAACCGAGGCTTAGAGATGACGACTAGATAATTCAGTCGCTTGATTTACCTATTAAACACTGGCAGATTCATTACAATTAGGACTACAAAGATGTTGACCTCATGCTATTAAACCATAAACAATAATTGATAAAGTATTTATTTTTACGTGCATGGCGGTCCTGCTGTTTCCATGACATCTACACTGAATGAGCCTAGATGTCTGTTTCCGGCTCGGCCGTCACCACCTGACCTGTTTCATATCTGCGCGTAATCCCAGTGTCAACACTGATATCTATGACGTGTTTACACAACTCTTTCACCAGTGCTGAGTGGACACAAACAGATGCACACATTAGCTGTCATAGCATTTAGCTACCAAGATCAAACAGGCCTTTGTTTCATTATCAGACACGTAACAGCAAGTAGATTATGTTCTGGACATAGGAGAATAAACACGAGTGTCCCGGATCCCGTCTGAACCCGGTGGTCCATCTGGACCACTGGCCTCAAGCAGAACAACAACCGATCAATGAAGACGCAAAACCTGCAAAGAATTCAAACATAAAGGAGCCAAAAAAAAATGTCAAAGAGACGATCAGCTGATGTGAGGAGCATACATGTCGGCGTCAGCGGCCATAGAAAAAGACGTTATATAAGTCGACTTCCGTCCTAGATAACGTCTTTTTCAGGAAGAAGAGGTGGATTTTGTTAAACCTTTTTTTTGACTGATATATTTTTATAAAGTCTAATTATAAAGCAGAGCAACAGAGAGCGTTTAACCATCTCTTCTCAGTCAGGTCAGCGTTGCCATGGTGTCTATTATATGAACAACAGCAAATTCAATAGAGGAAATCAAATGGAAAATGAGTGAGACTAAATAAAATAAACTAGGTTTATTTGATCAGAGCGCTTTTTGAAAGAGACTCTGGTCTTCAGGCAGAAAGAGGTGGAGATGCTTTTTTTTTTCTCTGATCAAATCCCCACTTCAGTGATGCTGAACAGAATCTGCATCCATACCCGAACCCATCTCCATCTCCATCTCCATCTCCATCCCAATCAACTCCCTCTTGGCTCAAAATCCATCCCGATAGTTTAACTGAAATCTTTTTACCAGCGTTTTACGGTATCTTGCGGACGAACAAACTTGCATGACAAAGGTTTGGTTGCTTTCCTCTGACCACTCCTTTTACACAAGTTCCAGGAATGGCTGGCTCCTTCAACAACATGGTGCTGGGTGTCAAGCTGTCAACCCCGTCTTATCTGTTAAAATGCACAAACAGCAGAGCCGAGCTGAACCCGACTGCTCATAACACACAGTGGATGTTCTGACCTCGGCTCTGTAACGTTGATTTCCTTGTTGGGGTGAACGGGGGGGTGTTCAGCAGCTCCTCCATCCTGAATGCATCCAGACCACCCCCGTTACATTACGTGGTTAGAGCTGCTCTGCTCCCTCGGGAGTTTGCTCCGAACAGAAGGTCAGCAGTGGTCGCCAGTCTGAAGCCGACTATAAAATGTAAAATAAGCCTTTTCTTATTTTCATGTGTTTATTGCAGCCTCCAGGCCCAGAGCGCCAACATTATGTTTTTATTTCGCCGTAATGACTCATATCTGAGCAAAAGCCAGAAACCCTGATTTCCTCTCCACTAAATTGTTTTTTTTTACTGTCGGCTGGCAGAGGATGGAGCGTTCATGAAGAAAGCCCCCTCAGCTTTCCATACATCAGAGCCTAATAGGGCCCTGAGTCCAGCATGGATGGGTCCCGCTGACTAATCTTTATTGGATCATTTCTCTTGAAGATAAAGGACCCAAGCGTCCCAGCTGGGATCACTGTTTAAGTCCCTCACCGTTCTGCTCTTCCTCACCTGATCTCCTCTTCCTCTTCAGGCTCTAGTTTCTTGCATATAAACACCAGCCTGCTACCTCTACTGTCATCTGCACTTGAGTCCAACTCCTGTTGCATAGCAACAACAGCCTTGACACAGTGATGCTGAACAGAGCAGAACACGTGTCTGTCTTGAATTGCTTTTGGATGCTTTTATTGCCATTTGTGCTCTTGGTATTTATACCAAAACTTATTTTTTCTTACAGACGTTTCTTCAATAATTACCGGTCATTCCCACCAACAGCCTGACAACCACCCCCCCGGCAACAGCAGCAAGAATAACCAATGAAAAATGGGTAGATGTGAAACAATAAATATAAAAAAATATCTACATGAAGCAATAAATAGTGCTTCTCAAGTCCTGTGTATAGAGAGAGAACATCACAACTGTTAGCCAATCAGAGAAGGAGGCGGGCTGGCAGAGCTGTGAAGTCGACAATGTCTGCCTGTTTGGAAGTTACTGTCATGAGGATGGATTTATGGATTTGGGGGGACATTAAAGTTAATAAAGTGAAAAGTCAGAGGTTAAGGTCGAGAACAGCAGAAAGCCGACAGATTTTCACTCAAACATATGAGCTCACAGGGAAGGTTTGACAGTATTTAGAAATACAATATTTTGATGAGTGCAATCTATGTAGAATGTTGGATTAAATAATAATGTTTAATTATATAAAGTCTTACATCAGGAATAAATTGAATGGATTCTCTCATCTTCTGCTCTTTAGACAATCTTTTGTTGACCTTTTCCCTCTGATGCCGCATTTTTAGAAACAGTCCGGTCTGAGATGGGTGTGAGATGACCCCATGTTCCACCGAACAGGGGTCAATATTTGCTGTCCTTTACGACACACAACGACAGGATATGAAGCAGGCTGGATGCTGAGGCCTAAGAGGTCCTAAAGAAAGGCTGCTGGAAATATAAACCTTGCCTAAATTACATATCGCTGTGGTGACGTCTGCGATTCACTTCGCACACCGTCCACCAAGCCCCGGCTAGGAGTGAAAATGTCCTCGTATGACCGAAATTCAATTATGACTGAATCAGGACATTAGCCTTCGGGTTAAACGGTGCCTCCTGTCTGAAATCTCTATATGCGCCTCCATAGAGGAGCCAGCGCCATAATGAGAATTACCTGTCTAATCTTGTAATGACATCACAATGACATCTGGTTCCCTCGGTTCTATTAACGCTCTACTCCCAGCATTGCCGCATTCATACGTGTGAATATCCAAGCAGCCGTTTATGCCTCCTGCTTTCAGATCGATGCCCCCATTCCCTACGAGCCCCCGAGCTGGAAACGCTGCCGTTCAGCCAATTAGCTCTGAAATGTGCGTCACACTCGCTGCTGTTTTTCTTTGAATTTCAGTGGCGTTAATTGCAACATTTTTCTTCCACAGGCTGCGTTCGAAGGGATGGAGGGTAAACAGATGGCAAACGACTCCAGATGGAGCAACATGATTGACATGAAGAGGTCACATGGTTAATTTAGGTTTCAGTAGCAATTATTATGGCGTCTAGGAGAGCTGTGGTTTTTTTTCCTGCAGACACATCAACCACAAAATACCTGCACTCTTTGAATGTGCACCCATTAGTCACGTCATAATGCTCACACACTCACACACACACACTAGTGATGCACGACTCACCTCTGTCATCATCCAATCCACATGCACATTTATGTTCGCATAGTGAAATCCTTTTCTCCGACTGGTGGGGCCTCAGGATCAATCTGGACGACCGATTGACTTCTGACTGTTTCACTGTATGAACGTGGACTTCAGACCGCATTCATGTCCTCCAGGCTTTTAATTATTAACTGACAAAAAGGAAGTCGTTTGCATATATGTGTGTGTGGGTGTAGACACTAATGCAGATATTTTGAATCATAATATTTCCTTGGTGGGGATACTTCTCTGACCTTATCAGAGTCCAGTTCTCCTTCTAGCAGTTAAATAAGCATATATTTATAGTTAAATCAAAACATACATCTATAAATATATATTGGCAGTGCCACACTTTACATCCCTAACCCCCTCGCTTTATTATTCAGGTCTGGAATGTCGGGACAAACATGATAAGCTGGTTCCTGGACATCCTGTTAAGGGAGACCAGAGCAGGAGCCCATTGGAGCTGAGCCGCCTGCGTCGGGATGGCAGTAAAGGAGAACTGTTTTTAGTACCTTTTATTAATCTTCTTTGATTGTTTGAGACTTTTGGACTGACCACACCAAGATTGTGTAATAAATATACAAAAAGAAGAAGAGAAACAAACACAAGAACTAAAAAATGAGCCGCAGCAACAAAGCGAGGATGAAGAAGAGGAAGCTGCAGCACACAAAATAATAAAACACTTCCTTTGCAAATGAGGATGATTTTTCTTTTCATGATGACCGGGACTAAATTCTGTCAAAACTGATGATGTCAGCAGGATGTGGGCATGTCATCAAAGGTTATCTCGTGGTCTAAGTGGATCTGAAATTGACTGTGACCAAAACAACAACTTGGTTCAGACTCCATCAGTGTGTGTGTGTGTGCGTGATATACACATTCTACATAGGTTTATATCATGTAGAATGTCAGATAAAATAAACAACGTGCCTTGCTGCCCTTCTGCCAACAAGCCGAGGTTAACCAATCTCCATGTATCGAGCTTCTGACACTGACCAGAGGTTTGCCCCCCCCCCCCTCCACACTGACCAGGCATGACACCCCCTTCCCAAAAAAAAGCTTTCTCTCAAATCAGCAGCCGACCATGCAACATCGTCAGCAAGGCAAAACGCAAGCGTGAAAAGAGGTAGAGAAGTTTGAGACCAGACGCTTCAGTCATCGGCCGGCAGAGGTGTTCCACCAATCACAGCGGCGCGCTGGACGGACACACAAAACACCTGAAGACACAAAACACCACACAAAGTTCTCATCCTCTCTGGTAGATTTAGGAGGCTGCAGTCCAGTTTTGCCGCGAAGCTCTTTGCCTGACTTCTCTTTGGCATTGAACAGAGCAGAGAATGAGTGAATCGACAGATATTTATCTTTCTGTTTGGTGAATTTTTAGATTCTGACATGAAGCTAACTAATATTTAACCGCTCACAGACGAGAAATGTTGGTTGAATCTGAATAAAATGTTGGTATTCGTTCTGGGATAAGAGTCTCGGGTTTATTTTTACGATGTCGGAGGTCTTGATTTAATGTGAAATAAGAGGCAAAGCATGATTAGAGCAAATGCTACAGTAATTACACTAGAATTAATTGTAGGTTATTTTGCTGCTTCCCTCATGCACTTTCCCACGGAACAGAGCCCAATGCTGCTGCCTCTCATCAGCTTCTCATTATGATGCTTTGGGAATCCCAGCTGCACGACGTCAGAGGGCCAGATGCCTTCACTGGTCGGCTTTCCTCTTGCACAGATAAGAACGTGGTGCGGCAGAGCAAAGAGAAGGTTTAAATTCCCATGCCTGCCACTGAAATGATTCTCTGGCAGGAGTTACAAAGGATCAACTAGATTGGTTGAGCCCCGCCCAATAGACAGTGCAGATGCCTCAGAGAATTATTGTATGGGTACCCGGTAATTCGTTATCTTGCTTTATGTGCTATAATCTGTTTAGCGGGTTCTGCTGAGTCCGATATCCACTCTTAATTTCTTCAACAATATCAAAGAGACGAGTGCAGGAAAAATGAAGAATCAGATGCAGAATCGAGGAAGGAAATGGAGGCAATGGGCTTTGTGAGTTTTATCAAGAGTCTTCCTGCAGAAAGGTCAAAGGCACGAACGACTACTCGCAAAAGAGATCAGCGTGATTTAATTAACCGTGTTCTGTAACATGGATGCAATCTATAACAATAACAGAACAGAGACATCTAGAGAATATAGTGATGATGTCAAGGGTTCATGACAAATGTATCCAGGTGAAAAGTCTGCCTGGGTCGTTGAAAGAGCGGTAAAACAGTTAAGAAAATAAAGTAATCACACAAATGACTAAATCTGTTGTACAATGTGTATTCCTTACTATAACAGTGATTTTCTCCTTCCTCCTCGGGCTTCTCTTGTGGTCCAGCTGGTGGATAAGGAGGATAATATCTTTTTTAGAGCAACTCGCCTGACCGATTCACCCTGAGGGAAGGCCTCAGGAATCATCAGGTCTAGTCTGGCAGTCTGGTTTTAGCAGACAAAGGAAAAGTGATGCTGCATTCCAGGACAAAAGCTAAAGAAGGATGCAGATCAGTCACATTTAAAACCCTTGAGTAAAGTTGGCAGGAGAGGATATATTAGCCCCCCCCCCCCCCCCCCCCCCTCCATCAACGTCCATATTTGGGTATAAACGGTGGCACCTGGACGGTCCTGAGATGAAACAATCTATTCCTTATTTACCACGGGTCTCAGCCTTAAAGGGACAGTTCATTTTTTGGAGAAGACTCCAACTTCGTTTCTGTGTGTTCCTTTATTTATTTTTAGTTCAATAACCATTTCACACAAAAGCAGACGAGGAATTAGCCGCCTGCTGAGATGTCTTCCAGAACGCCGTAGGAGAGTTTCCAGGTACCCGACTTCCTGTTTTCTCACATCATAAGGAACTCTGGAGATATTTTCAGCCGTAGAGTGCATGGAGAGCTTCCAGTTTTGGGCTTAAGTTAAACCCTATTCTCTTGAGTTCGGTTGAGTCCTAGCAGCTCACAGTTTATATTCACAGCTAACAGTGAGAGCCATTCAGATCAGGAACCACCCACCGGAGGGGGGGGGGGCGCTTCTTCAACGACCGCTCGTCCCTTTGCTGAAGGCTGAAGAGCGGTTTGTCAGTCCAGTGAAGCATCTTCTACAAGACAGTTTGAAAAAACATGCCATCTTTTATTCACATCTGAATGTCTGCTTCAGTGTGCGACTGCTGGAGATATCTTCAGTCCACCTAAGGGAACTTCCAAGCTCCATGCCATTCCGGCTTCATGGAGTCATCGAGCATGGGCCATGGGACCCATACACACTAATTGTTGCTGAACACAATCTAAAGTTCTGCTGTCGAGTCCGTATGCCTGATTGATGATATCCCTGTGCTTCTGTGTGGGACGACCTCTCAGGACCGCTACTCCCAACCGCCCACCGGCTGCTTCCTGCTGCTCTCCGGTGAGATCCTGAACAGCATCCAAGCCTGTGCTTTGTTCCACATGAGCTAAACTTCATTTAGTCTGTATAATAGCAGTAAACACTGCTATTGGCGCACAAAGCCAATCCAACGTTCACCTTGACCTGCATGGGAGGCTTGCAGTGGCTGCAGATTGACCCAATCCAACACAGCGAGGAGGACGAGGAGGAGGAGGAATAGAGTTGGATTTGAGTTAAAGGACTCAGTTGCTATCAGCAGACTGAGACATGTCTATTTTTGTTAACTACAAGCCTCTTGGTAGGGAAGGAGACATCAACAACACCTTTAGACTGTTTGACTCCATCTTAAAGGTTTGGAGGTTCGTTTATTTGTTAAACCCGCTGTTAAATATTTGTCATTGAGTCACAAGTGAAGTCGTCTTTTGGTCTTGGAGACGACAACGACACTGTACTTCTTAATGATTCTCTTTATCAAATGAGGCTGCGCAGGAAATAACTTCCTGTTCAATAATAAATATAGTCACTTCTGATTAATTCATAGCCAAGCACCGCCCATGTATGGATCCTGATCATTTAATTGGATACTATAGAAAACATCAGAACAGTACAGTTTGTGCTCCTCGTTAACAGAGCATCGGAAATGAGATCTGGACGGCGAGTGGAAGAGGAACAAGATAAAGATAACCTTCCTCACGATTAGCACAGAGCTGTCAGATCTGCTTTTGCAATGGAAACTTCATTAAACAATTTACAATGTTATGGATCACTAGCACAATAATAAACAATAAAAGAAGCACAATAAACAGAACGATCATGGAGGCAGCAGTGTGTAGAACAAAAGCAGTGTAAAAAAAAAAAAAGCCCTGAACCACAGGGGTCAGAGGGAAGGTTCAGGTCCTGTTGGGTGATCCCAAAAACCTGAACACTAATAACATTTTTATAATAATAATAATAATACATTTTATTTATATCGCGCTTTTCTGAAAACTCAAAGACGCTTTACAGTGTACATAATATGAAAACAGTAAAGAAATACAGAAAACACAAACAATAAAAATGTGAACACGGATATAAAATCAATAAAATTCAAACAGTAAAATTATACTGAACAAATCAGCTTTCTGAGGAAACAGTATAAAGTTACTGCAAGGCCCGACTGCAGGACTGTGGTGGTTGGAGGTTATAGACGCCATGGGGAAGGGTACGGCAGCACACTGCAAAAAGTATGCAACCGTAGCCTTTCACAAATCCACACAATATAGAAAAACTAGAAAAACACTCTGAGAGCACATGCCTCCACCGAGCAGCTCATTCCCCTCCTAATTGGATTTACACCGTCCACATGGTGATCTGGATCATCAAAAGGTTCTACATTGTTCTTGGTATCTTTATACACCAGACATGAAAAGTAAAAGTGAATCAGAGTTGATAGTTATTTTTAACTAAGTTTTGAATCTGTAAATGTGCTTTTCAATGTTAAAATTACATATTTTTACTGACTCCATTCTGGATCCGATCAGAATGAAATTCGGTAGACAGAGGCCCCCCCACCCTACATGACTGTGTCAAATACTATAAACATCGGTCAATAATCAACCAAGATATTGAGGAACAAATTTTGAAGCTCCATTCAGGATCTTCTCTGGATCATCACCAAAATGTAATTATTTGTGCCTGGTAACATTCCCAATATGTCTTGAAAATTTCTTCCAGATCCATCCAGTACTTTTTGAGATATCTTGCTAACAGGTGGACAGACAGACAGACACCGGCCATTGCATAACCCCAGCCTCGACGGAGGTAATAAAATAAAAATGCAGGCATTGGAGTCTGTTTGGTATCTAGAGTGAGACTAAATGTGATTTAGGACCTCACTATAATACAGTTATGGAAGCTCTAATGATGTCCTGAAAATTATTATAATAAAAACTCCTGTCAATTATTATAATGACAGTCTGGACATAAAAATAAGCACAGTACATATTGAGAAGTTTTCTAAAAAGTTGATTTCATGTGGCGACCCCTGACGAGACAAGCCGAAAAAGAATTAAGAAGAAGAAGAATTGAAAAGCTTTCTCAAAATTATGCCTTGAAAGTAGATTGATTTGTTTTTTAAATAGTGGTTTTGTATTTCAAAGTAAGAGGAAACCTCAAAAAATTACTTTATATAAAAGAACACAGTATGGAAATTAAATATCTTACAATTATGAAACTCTCACAGAGTATCTCAAGAAGGGTTCTTAAAATATTCTGAAACTATTCCACAAATACTGTTATCTAAACATTTTATAATTTTATGAAAATATATATATTCTTTTCAATTCTGAAAATTATGGATTACTCCTCTAAAATCTATGACTTGCTACCTAATCATTAAATACTTGGATTTATTTTAATTCCAGCCTTTATTTTTTACAGTGTAGCTGCGTTACGCACATTCTGACTGGAATTTGATGGGAGTTTAAAAAGCCGCCACAGCAGCCAGAAGTTAGACAACAAAGTGTTGTTGCCTGCAGCACCAGGTCGCTCCACATACGGGCTGGAGAGACGCTCCACATAGACGCTCAGGCGCACACAGGCGCAGTGCCATGCACACGAGTGACTCCGCGCTGCTCCTGAGCGGAGGGAACCAGTCTCTGGTGCCCAAATCCACCGATGGCTTCGTGATGGGAACACCTGGAAACGACACCGTCCACCCCAACGGTTCCGATCCGTTCGCGCGTAATGAGGAGGTCGCCCAGATGGAGATCATGGTGCTTAGCATCACGTTCGTAGTTGCTGTCATCGGGAACGTGAGCGTCCTGCTGGCGATGTACAAGACGAAGAAGAAGATGTCGCGGATGCACCTCTTCATCAAACACCTGAGCTTGGCGGACCTGGTGGTTGCCTTCTTCCAGGTGCTGCCGCAGCTCTGCTGGGAGGTCACCTACCGTTTCAGTGGTCCAGACTTTCTGTGCAGGATCGTCAAGCACCTCCAGGTGATGGGGATGTTTGCGTCCACATACATGATGGTGATGATGACTGTGGATCGGTACATTGCCATCTGCCACCCGCTGAAAACGCTCCAGCAGCCCACCCAACGCTCCTTGATCATGATCGTCTCCACGTGGATGTGCAGCCTGCTGCTCAGCAGCACGCAATACTTCATCTTCTCCCTCAGCGAGATCAAGAACGGCTCGGACGTTTACGACTGCTGGGCGCACTTCATCGAGCCATGGGGCGCCAAAGCGTACATCACATGGATCACCGTGAGCATCTTCCTCGTGCCCGTGGTCATCCTCGTGATGTGCTACGGGTTTATCTGCCACAGCATTTGGAAAAATATCAAATTCAAGAAAATGACATCGGTGGCTGGTGCTGCGAGCAAGAACGAACTTGTCGGGAAGAATTCAGTGAGCAGCGTTACAACAATATCAAGAGCCAAACTGAGGACGGTGAAAATGACGCTGGTGATCGTTCTGGCCTACATCGTGTGCTGGGCGCCGTTTTTCACGGTCCAGATGTGGTCAGTGTGGGATGAAAACTTCGAGTGGGCTGGTGAGTGTTGATAAAGTCCAAAACGCAGACCTTCACTTTTTGTTCGGTCACCAAAAAAAAGGAAAAAACAAAACAAAAAAAAACACATGCGTAAAGTGCGCACAGCTTTTACGCACGGATTAATTTGACATACAATAACAAATATACGATTGATTTTTGTACAAATAATAATAAGTAAACACAAAGAAACAAATTACATCGATATTTTATTTACAAGTCACTTTATTTATAAGAGACAAGAGCTCTTAAAATATTACAGCTACTGCAGGAAATTTAAAAGAAAGACATCTTTTCTCCTCAATGAGTCTCATTAGCTGTGACTCTGAGATACACCAACACCATTCTCTTCAAGCTAAATGCAATTTCCTAATGCTAAATTATATTTTCATCTTGAAAATTGGTCGGTATAACCTCTCCTTAGATTATTTAATTGTCTGAATCTTTCTGGGTGAGAAGATGCCAGCAACAGATGTTTTCCGAAAATTCAAAATGCCTCGAAAGAATGTGTTTTGCAGCAATAAAGTTTTTTGTTTTTTTTAAAGAGCAGATATTCTCTTCTATACAACAGACATTTCTGTGGTCAAACCTTCACCAGATGTTGAGTGGATTTACCATCCTTTCCTTGTTTCCTCTCTAGAGTCCGAGAACACAGCTGTGACTCTGTCAGCCCTCCTTGCCAGCCTCAACAGCTGCTGCAACCCGTGGATATACATGATCTTCAGTGGTCACCTCCTGCAGGATTTCATGCGCTGCTTCTCCTGTGTCAAAACGAACACTGACGACAAAAAGGAGGACTCTGACACCAGCACGCGCAGAACAACGCTGCTGAGCAAGATAACTAATCGGAGCCTTAATGGTAGTTCTAGCAACTAGCTGGAAAATTATCCCGACTTCCATTCAGGTGGAATAAATATGCAGACAGGCAACTCTGTGGGAATTTGAAAAATGTCCGTGGCATCAGTGTACATATAGTTTCAGCTCATCTTAACTTTGAGCTGACATTGATTTAAATGGCCTTCTAGCCTCCCAATTTAAAGCTTCTGTGTGGGGAAAACAGGGAACAAACTGAAGTAGCATAATTTTCTACAAGGACATGAAATGTGGACACAAGCGGGAGACTGTGAGCAAAAATGTTCCTCATAACTGCAACAAAAACGTAAGAAAAAAATGCTTGCAAAACGGGAGTTCTAAAGATTTATTTAAGATTGATCATGTTTTTATATCTCCAACGTTCTTTGTGAAAGCATTCGATGTTAATACGTGATTTTTTTCTACCTTCTCCGGGAACTCTAATGCTCTTACCGGTGGTTGTGTCTTGCTGTAGTGCTGCCAAATAGTCTATTCTGGTTGGTGTTTATAAAGATTATACAGTAATAACAACCAGGAGGACGTGCAACAACGAAAACAGCTTATCCAGATCACACGTCTCTAAGTAGCAGGAGCCGCCGCCTCGACCTTTGTTCCCAGCTTTGTTTTTTTCTGAAGCAGGTTTTAGTGGGTTTCTTAAGAAAAGAAGCTCTTGGCCAATGAGGAGAAAGAATGATGTGTAGTGCTTCTGAATGGTCACCATGAAACCACGGCTGATGTATTTCATCAGGACATTTCTAGATGTGTATACTTCAGTATTTATAATAAAACATTCTATAAATACATGTTGACTACGACTCTGACTTCCTCCCTCCCTCAGTCTGATTTTAATCTTTTCACTCGCATGAGTTTTATTATATTAGACTTTTTCTTTTGGAAATGAAAGCAACAAGCCAAAGTAGAAGACAACACGATTAACGTCTCTTTGTCACGACGACCAAAGCCCAAAGGAGCCGCTGCCTTGTGTTTGTTTCGCCTCTTTGCTATATTTACAAAACATAATTTTTGGCGGCAATACGACGCTTCATGGTAAGATCTATATCACGCTATACGTCTGTGTGCTAAATACGATGCCTCAGCCGGCAGCTGGTTAGCACAGCATTGCTGTCTCATTCAAAGAAACTGCAGTAAATTATGGAAGAAAGCACTGGCTTTTTTCCTAGAAGGGGCGTTCAAGGCTTTTCCATGCTTCCGGTAAAGCAAATGTTTTGTGCTCATCTCATCGACACATTCATTTCAAAACAAGTCTTCATGGTTTGTTACCAGGATGTCTCAACACTGTTTTGTTGTCGGAGCGTTTTCTGGACTAGAAACTTCACGCACGTTTCTTCTTAGTGAACTGTAACATCAAGCGGACCGACAAGCTACAATATTCTGTCATTCTGAGGAGTTTTCCTCTATAGGGGGGAAAAGCTCCTCCTTTGAGCTCCTCTGATTCAGTTTTATCTCAGACCATCTGACCAGATAATGAGTCAGGGGCCATGTCACGGAGATGTATGGGGGCATAATAGCAGGAATATTGTGAGTCCTTAAACAATGTGAGTTACAGTTAAGACCAGCGGAGAAGGGTGGGAGCGGACTGCTATAAAAAGGAGAATAACATAAGCGCCCAGCAATCTTATGAGCTAAGATCTCTACTTATAGAGGAATGGAAGGAGCATCGCTGCAGCTCTGATGGACATACCTCAGATTCCTGTTCCAGCACCAGCTCTAGACTTCATTACAGACATCAATCATGACGTGGCATGCCTCAGAAAGGCCGGTGGGGCTAGGGAGCCGAGCTGAGGTTGTTGCAGACCAGATTACAGAATAATTCAGGAAGTCTTGATTTAGAGTTTCATAAGATAAGACAAAACAAGAACTTTATTTATCCCCAAATAAATTCTGGTTCCAGGTTAATTGAATGAATTAGAGAAAATAAAAAATAGAAATATTCAAAATAAAAATGTTTGCATTGAACAGAATAAAGATAAAAACAATATTAAATGGAAAAAGAACACAAAATAGGTGAAAATATAAATATAAATATCCTCCTGAGACCCAGCCAGTTAGCATGTCCTCTGTAGTGGACATTTGTCCATTACAGATGACATCCTAACTGGCGGGCTGGGTCCCAGGAGGATATAAATATAAATACAAATACAATACAATATATTTTTAACTTACGCACCATTGTGGCTGGTCGCATGAGCTCCAACTCACGTCGATGGAGAATGGAGCTTCTTTCTAATTGTAATAATGCTTTTCGTGGGAGTTTTCTTTTTCATAAATAGCACCATCCATCCATCCATCCATCCATCCATTCATTCACTCGTCCCGGGGTCAGGTTGCCGCTTGGACATGCCCGGAAACCTTCAAAGGGAGGTGCCTGGAGGCATCCTAATCAGATGTCCAAACAGGTTCTGTTGGACATGAAGGAATGGGGACAGTATGAATGAAAGATGGCTGTAATTCTGATTAAAAAAAACAAAAAAGGTCTGGTCTGGTGAATTTGAATTCTGAGAAATCACTTCACACTCCTCTGCTCGGAAGCAGGACCTCGAGCGTCTCTTTTATTTCCAGCGCCTCCAGTGAAAACATGTTTACTAGCAGGAAGAGTGGCTGTTCGACGATGTATTCTTCAGACACAGCATGCATTGTGCGGCATCGACGCTAATTAGATGCACTCTTCCTGTCTCCGTGAGCACACAACCTGCACCATGCTGTCCTTACAGGAAAGTGTCCGTCCTACTTTCTGTCTGTCTGGACAATCCACAGCCGACACCCTTCACCCTGACGCCCCGGCCTCTCGACAAGGAAAAACAGATCAAAGATCATCAGATAGCACAACAACGAGTGGACGCTTGCTTTATTTGGCTGAATACGACTACTGCTGGCCAGGGGTGACCTCAAGAATCGGGTTCTGGTCTTTGATGGATTGAGCTGAAACTTCCACCTCGCTCCCCCCTTGTCCTCCTTCCATCCTCCACAAGAATAACTCATTTCTATCACTTCTGTATTTTCTCCAGAGGTCATCCATTTCATGCGGACAAGTAGACAAAATGTGAAACTCAAATAAATGTTGCGTCACACCTCACATATCAGAAGGAAATGTTGAGTATTACTCACATAGAAATCCTGCGTTCTCCAGCTGCTGGATATTTCGTGCCAGATTGTGTGTGAATGCTTCTTTTGTCCTTTGTCTACTTTTAGTTCCAAATGTCATCATATTTCAAGGATCAGCTCGGTGTCTGTAAATTATTGTTTCCTATTAGCAAAGGTTTTTGCTGCTGGTATTTTTTAGCGATGTGAAACATACATAAGGAAGAAGTGAAGCTTTTCTGGTGTGCATCTACTAGCAACCGATCACAGCAGGGTGTCACCTCATCACGACCCTCTATGGAGGTCCAGAGGCCTGAGATGAGAGATGCCTTTCTCCTCCGTCACGCCGCCTGCAGAGAGAGCGCAGCTCAAATAATTGTTGATCTGCTGAGTTTCAATCTGAAGTAAAACATTTTGGATGATTATTTTTGTGTATTTTTTTTTTATCAGGATTTGTTTCAGTTTCCAGCTCGGCTTTGCTATTAAATTGGTCTTATATAGAGGAACCCGGAATGAAAGCGGTGAGATCCTCTTAATACTTTTTAAACCCACCAGCGACCCTTTATTATCCTCTCTACATGTTTTAGTTATTCCACATAAAAATGTCAGGCTTCATTATCAGAAATAGAAGCGGCTCAAACACCACGAAGTCCTGCTAAAATATTTGCAGTCCTCGCAGAGGTGCCGTTGCCAGGAAACCGATCACCGGTCAGATTTCCTGTGCTGAAAATGATTAATCAAGCGTTGCTGCGACTATTTTCAAAGCTCATGTCCACCAGTCATGGAAAAGCTGACCCCTTATTTTTCCTTATTTGTCCACGGGGCCGTCTCCGGTGGGAAGAGATGAGGTGCATGATCAAGCGGCAAAGCGTTACCCATCAGAAATGTCTCTGGGGTTCTACCAGGAGTTCTCATCTGCAGGCTGTATTACATGGAGGTGACCACGATGTGACCGACTGTTACATCTGAGTAACATATAATAATCCGTTATTTCACACCATCAGTATGTAGCGTGCGCTCCATCAGCACTGCTTCCAGCAGGAATCTGGTCCCGGCTGCAGTCCAGCCTTCATCACTTGAAGATCACGCCTTGGCAGTCACCGAGCTGCTGATTCCGACACGTTTGTTCCTAGACCATTGGACTGATGTGGAAATATAGGGGAAGACGACGGTTTACTTTGGTGCATTTTTAAGAAAATGGGGGGTCTATGACTCTAGGTGACCTCAGATTGACCTACAAAAGAATCACCAATATCTCAAGAACTGTAACAGCACAAACGACTAACAATTTTCATTTCAAATTTATATTATGGGGGTGGGCAACTTTACTCTTATAAATAATGCATGTTTGTACCGGTGAGCAGAGGCTTCCAGCTCGCTGCTGACCCCTGCTGGTCAGAGGAAAACAAGACGCTCCTAAAATACATTTTGGTGCCCAAATTTATTTCATTTATTGCTTTTTTAACTTCACTTCTTTATTTGTACTTTGCTTTAATTTCAGAGCACACTGAGACATTAAACTGCATCATTTTAAAAAAAATGATTATTCTGGAGAAGTTGGAGTGTTATAAAACTTTTGACCAGTAGTGTACGTACTCCAAGAGTAAGGATGCAGGGGGACAACATCCCAGAGAGGGTCATTAAGTCCAGGGAGATGTCCATCTTCTTCCAGATCGCTGGACTCCTGCAGAACGAACCTGCTGCACCTCTAAGTGCTCTGGTTTATTTTCTAATGACATCGTGCAGGAGGTGCACCTCACACAGACCCACTGGGTGGGTCATTAGGTCGCTGGAGCTCTACCCTGGAACTGTCTGACAGTTTAGAAAACTCCGCTCTGAGTGGAGTTCGCTTGTTTTCTCTGGAGACGTTCTGCGAGCTCTCGGCTCTAATGGGAGCAAAGACTTTGCAACGATCGAAGACTGTGTGACAGGAGTAGCAGGGAAAGACAGAACCGAACCTGACCCACAAGAGCAAGAACCTTGGCAACGGAGCCAAGGAAAAACTTCCCTTCAACAGGCAGAAACATTGGTCAGAACCTCGGCTCATGGTGGACGGCTGTCTGACCAGCTGGGTTGAGAGAGAGAGAGCGAGAGGGGGGGGCGGGATGACAGGTAGGAGGAGAGTCAAAAACACAATGTATAAAACCATAAATGCTAATGCTAGCGATCGCTCCCTCTGTCCATGGTGCTGAACCTGGGCCACAGGCCACAGGCCAAGGTTCAGCACCACGGAAAGAGGGAGATGGAGACTGACAAAAAGAGGGACAGAGGGAGAGAGAGAGAGAGAGAAAGAGAGAGAGAGAGAGAGAGAATGAGGGAGGTAGGAGAGTCAAAAACACCTCTGTCCGTGGTGCTGAACCTGGGCAACAGGCCAAACAGAGGGAGAGAGAGCTCAAGACTACAGGAAAGAGAGGGATTACTGACATATATTTATAACATGAATAATCAGATAGAGAGGGAGGAGCTCAGTGTGTCATAGGAGGTTAGGCCACCAGTGCCGGCCTATGACAGCATATTGATTATTGTATTGATTAACTATCAGCTTTGTTAAAAAAGGGAAGTATTTAGTCTGCTCTAGAGATGGTGTCTGTCTCACAAACCGAAACGGGGAGCCGATTCCACAATAAAGGAGCTCGATAACATTTGAATATTACACTTTTATTTTTTTATGTGCATGATGTCAAATGTTCGTATTTCTGATTTGTTGAGTGGAGCTCACTGTTGCTGAGGGGATTTCCCTCTGTGATTAATAAAGTATTCTGATTCTGATTAAACTCATATTAAAAAAGATCAAAAAGACGTGGTGATGCTGGCAAAAGTAAAAAAATAAAAAATAAAAGAGAGAGATCCGGACTTCATCCGGATCCAGATCCAAAACAAACTGTCCAAAAACCCTGTTGACGGCTTTCCGGATGCTTCGTAAACAAAAACAAACAAACAAACATGGAGGGTCACGTGACCAGCGCACGTCTCTCATGTAAACAGCTGCCAGGACTGCGTCAATCCTCAGATGACGTCACGCGGCGCCGCACCACGGAGGAGCGCGTCTCTCCGGGATTACTGACGTTAAGATGCCGCACCGAGACGCCAGCGGGACCCGGTTTGTCACGTGATCTTCGAGCTGCCCGTGCCCGAGCGTGAGCCTCATATTTCCGCGTTCACCGACGGAGGGAGAGAGAGGGAGCCGAATGAGTCTTCGCGGCCGCCGTGGTTCTGTTTCTCTGCGTCTCCGTGCGTCGTGGGGGGGATACTCACGCAGTCGCGTCGCCCGGACCCACGCTGCAGCGGGACCATGCTGACGCGGGTGAAATCTGCCGTGGCCAGCTTTATGGCCGGCGGCTCCGGTAACGACCATCCCGGCGGCTCGGACCTGCCGCTCAAGTTCCCGTACGGCAGGCCGGAGTTCCTGGGACTGTCGCCGGACGAGGTCGAGTGCGCGGCGGATCACGCAGCGCGGCCGATCCTCACCCTGAAGGAGACCGAGCAGCTGCCCTGGTCCTCCGGCTACGCAGAGTGAGTCAACCCGAGCGCGGCCGTCTTCTCTCGCAGAGCATCCTTTTTGGGATTCCCGAATCCCGATCAGGCGTAAACACCGGAGGACAGGGTTCACACGGGTATGAAAAATAGAGACGTGTCTCAGGCAGAATGGCCTCGTGGGGGAAATATACCAGAAAGTATCCCATAATAAGATCAATGGGAGCTTTCAGAGAGAGGAGCTCAGACTCGCACCCCTGAAACTGCGAGAGGAGGTCATGTGATGCTTGTGCTCCTTTGTTTTGTCAGCCGAAAACTCATCGATGGATGTTTTGGGTTTGGCTGGTTCTGATGGATTCTGGGTCACTTTCAGCTTTATGAGACTTTCTAAATGGTTA
Source organism: Brachionichthys hirsutus (assembly GCF_040956055.1). Taxonomy (NCBI): domain Eukaryota; kingdom Metazoa; phylum Chordata; class Actinopteri; order Lophiiformes; family Brachionichthyidae; genus Brachionichthys; species Brachionichthys hirsutus. The sequence continues at coordinate 11,416,030 of NC_090901.1, forward strand.
AAGTCAAAACGTCTTTATTCCACGGTCCCCTGCAGCAGCAACAAAACCAGCCCTCCCAACGCCTCTGTAGTTTTTATCCTTATCCAGATCCCTTATCCAGATCCCCAAAGTGATTAAAAATATAACATCATCTTTATTCATAGAGAACTTTTCAGAACCGACCTACCGGTATAGTTAAAATGAAAGCGTTTGGGGCCTGATCCGGATCCGGATTGTAATCTGAGACGATTCAAAACAATCTTGAGACTCCTGATAAACAAGACAAATGAGGTCAGATCTGAATAAGATGACATCATCACGGTGATGTCACCAGTATGGGCAGTGATGCATTTGAAGACCTCACGTGTCCATTACTTGTTCCAGGAGCCTGAACGCCGGATGTGACTCTTCAGGTTGTGGCGTTGGCGCTCCCCATTACCATGTTTAGCATCACATGGGGCGGGGCTTCATCAATAGTTCCACGTAGGAGTCTAATTGTTTTCTGCTAGTGTGAAGCAGGTAAAACCTGACTCTGTCGTTCACACAGAGCACACGTCATTCTCTTGGTTTGGAATATTTGCTCAGTTGATATTTGCTTTATTGGACTTCCACACGCTTGATAGCAGCAGCAGGCAGACCTGAGATCAGCTGCTGTGTTTAGTAACGTGTTTTGGGTGCCCCTGCGTCCCAGCTGTTAGCGTCAGGAGCTCATCTGTAAAAAAAAAAAAAAACCCAAAAGTACAGAGACAGAATTCATGAAAGCGTGGAAAGAGGGAAGCATTTTGCAAAGAGACCCTCGATTTGCATGTTTGAGAAAGCGGAGTGCCGCACCTGTCCTCGGGCTGAAGCTCGTTAGACGTCCTGCCTGCATCTGATGCAGCACATCCTCATAAGTCCCTGACCTTTGACCCAACCGGCTGGTTTGGGCCAGCGTTGATGAAACTTTGCTGACAAAGAAAGAGAGAGAGCAATGGCTAACTATGCCTAGTGTTGGGCAGGAACCGGAGAAATGTACTTGTTTAAAGTTAGAATGGATTGACTGGGGCATAGGTAGCGCAGTGGGGGGTGGCCTACATAGAGAGCTTATTTCAGTACCAGAAGATATGTATGTTTTCTTTACTGGGTCACCCCCCCCCCCCCCCCCCCCACTTCATGCTGATCTGGCATGAATAATTTTTAATCTGGAGACTAAAAGGAAAGCTTGATCATGTGCTGCTGGGACTCCACCGCCTCCTTCAAAGTGGGTGGAAGAATTACAGTTGACCCATTTTGTTGTTGTTGTTTTTCTGCATCTCATTATTCATTATTTATCTTAATTATTGCTGGTTTATGGCTGAAATACACAACATTCCTTCTCGCTGTCAGCTCCTCTCGTCTTTATTCTAGGATTCAGTCCTGATTGTTTTGAGTCTTGAGTCCGGTTTATCCAAACCTGACTGATAATCTGCTGACTTGTTGTTGTTGTTATATAATGTATATTATATTCTAATCTATATGCTATATTCTTTATAGTATATGATATACTGTAAATGCTATACCAAATATGGTAATACCTTGGCATACAAGTCTAAAAACACTCAAATCAATGCTGATAATTAAGGGATAAAACGTTTTTACTTGCAAAATAGTTACACACACACACACAATGATATAATAAATAATATACAGTATTACTGTAATATAAAATGTAGGTTTATTATGAGATTGACTGTTCTCAGTAGTGAAGTTAAGCATCTCAGGATCTGGAGTGAAGGTGAATGGTAGAAGTGGACAGGTGAGATGAAGTGGCGGTTTGGTGCGGCTTTATTGGACTGTCAGGATGAAGGGGGAAGAGCCAGAAGGCAAAACTCTCATTTTACAGCTGAAACGACGGTCCAACCATGCATGCATGGAGATGAGTGCTTGTTTATAATAAAATCAAACCAGAAGGAGATTCTCCTCTGGATGGGTGGGCTCACTTCAACTGGATCAAACAGACCCAGTTGAAGTGGATCCTCCTGAGTGCCTCCTTGTGGAGGTTTTCCTTAAGGGGGGGGCTCTGGGTTGACCTTAGACCCACTGGAGGGGAGGAGACGTTCATGTCCTCTGGTCTGAGAAGACTTTTGATCCAACCCTGAATAAGCGGGAGGAACCTAAATAAAAATAAAAGTCAGGGTCACACTCTGGTCTGGAGAGGAGGCACGTGAGAAGCACTCTTACATTCTAAAGGCCCCACAGAGCTCAATCACATGATCACATGATGCGTTGTTTATGCTCCATCAAAGAGACACGTGTTGTGGAGCGCTCTTCACAACCAGCCGTTCTGAACTATGTTCTGCCGCTGGATGATTCACGTGATGACAGAATCGCGTCGTGTGATTGTTGGCGGGATTGTCTGAAGTTTAGCTGAGACTTTACAGCAGTCACAGGACGCAGCGACAAATATAAGACGGATTATCCGAGGAGAACTAATGAATGCAGCTAGAAAGCATCTACAATCAGTATAAAGCATGTATTTGGGTCACGAGTCAGATGCTGCATAGACAAACATTTACCTTAACGAACTTTAAAGATTGAGTGAAATACAAAGGTGCCGGATGAATTTGGTCCATTGGTGGACGACAGGCTGGCTGTAAGGTCATGGTAGAAGGGTGTGGCCGGCCAACATAGGCTGGTGGTGTGTAAGAAGACTCTAGTGGTGAAGAAGATGAAGAGGACTAAGGCAGATCAGAGGATCTGTACAGGCTGGCCAGACAGAGAGACAGAGATGGGAAGGATGTTCAGCATGTTGGCGTGATTAAGGATAGACATGGGAAGGTGTTGACAGAGGGCGGTAGTGTGCTGGGAAAGTGGAAGAAGTATTTGGAGGAATTAATGAATGAGGGAAATGAGAAAGAACAAAGTTTAGAAGAGGGACCTGTTGTGTACCAGGAAGTGACAAAGATTAGCGAGGGAGAAGTTAGAAAGGCAATGAAGAGGATGAAGAATGGGAAGGCAGTTGGACCGGCCAACATACCTCTGGGAGGGAGAGTGAAGGTTGGACGTTTCGGAGACAAGGTCAGAGAGACCAGACTTTGATGGTTTGGACATGTCCAGAGGAGAGACGGGGACTATATCGGTAGAAGGATGCTGAGGATGGACCTGCCAGGGAACAGGGCGAGAGGACGACCCAGGAGAAGATACATGGACGTAGTGAGGGAGGACATGAGGGTGGCTGGTGTTGGGGAGGACGATGCAAAGGACGGGCTGAAGTGGAGAACGTTGATTTGCTGTGGCGTCCCCTCAGGGGACAAGCCTAAAGTACAGTAGAAGTAGATGCTGCTAAACTGAAAACCTGTCATATGTGCTGATGTAGAAATGTCCTTTGCAGTCAGGCAGCAGAGCAAAGAAAGGACATGACTTCTGTTAATTAAGGTCGCGCCATCGAAGGAGGGGAAATAACCGAACATAACAGGCCGTCTCTCAGACTCCATGCTGGAGCCTCGGGGTGAGGACGACTCTTGTGTCCGAGATGGACAGAACCCACTTCCTGCAGCGGTTCGTCTCGTGGATGCGTAATGGTGCGTGAAGCTTGTGGCCTCCATTCGTCTTCTGAAGCCGGAGTGAAGAGTTACTGGAATGTGCCATGGGTTTAGATCAGACATGGGCAAACCCAGGCCCGGGGGCCATATGCGGCCCGTTGGTCTTTTTAATCCGGCCCGCCAACTTGTCCAAATTATATCATTAAATATAATTGTATTATAATTAAACCTCATTCATTTGACCTTTTCTCTGTAATGCTACCTGTAAAAGGCCAAATCCTTTAATGCAATAGCTTTCATGTGTCATTTATATTAGCTCACACAAATACTCCATCCATCTGTTCTTGGTCAGGCCCCTCTGTCAAATTTTAGAACCTATTGTGGCCCGCGAGTCAAAAAGTTTGCCCACCCCTGGTTTAGATAATAAACACTCTAATGTGACAGTATTCCGCTCCTGATAACGATAGCAGGGTGTCCTCTATACCTGTCGAACCATGTTAGGACAGCGGTGAGTCACTGTGTCTCCAGACAGATCAGATTTAATGGCTGCAGAAGGAGCATCTCCTGCATTTGGCCTAAATTAAATTAGTCTGGAATGTTGTTCCAATACGAATCATGAACATATGAGCAGGAAAGAAGCGCCTGGAATCTGATATTTTCAGGATAATTCTGACGGTCATATGAAAATATGCTTTCGCAAAGAGGACAGATTAGATAAACCCTGTCTTCTTTCATCTGCTGTGTTCCGTTTCTCTCTGTCCAGGGTGATCAATGCAGGAAAGAGCACCTTAAATGAGGACCAGGCCTGCTGTGAGGTGCTGGTGGTCAAAAGAAGACCTGCGGGAGGTGCCACGCCAAGCCGGACCTCCGAGGCCCGCAGGAGGTCGTCTCTGCCTAATGGAGAGGGCTTGGGTCTCATGGACAGTTCGGTCAGTTAAACTACTGGTTCTGTTTAGGAATCATCTCCGTTCACACCTTATCCAAGTTTTACAACTGCAGGAAATGATGAGTAAAAACGTCAGCGCAAAACACTAACCGTCGTTTAATAACCACAATCTGACAGGATGGATAAAAGATGTCTGTTTATTAAAGCAGACAAAATGTCATCATTTAGATTTACGTACCTCCACCAAGACCCGGACGTCCCACACATCTGTTTATCTTGTCTCACCCAAGCCTCACTCCTCCACAATATTTGGCAGTTCTGTCTAATTTCCATGATTAGAAGAGAAATTCTGATTTCTTGCAACATTAAAAAGGAAAATATCCCTTTAGGTTAAATGTACATGGTGCCAGGGTTCTTGAGTCATCCTGCTAACATGCAAACACACACAGGTGAAAAGAAAAACCTCTGCAAGTCAAAACACGCTCTAATAATCTCTAATCTACATAACCCAAACCCTATCCTACGTAACCTGAACCCGACACCTATCCTATAATTCCAACCCTACACCTATCCTACATAACCCTAATCCTACGCCTATCCTACATAACCCGAACCCAATACCTGCTTGGCTGTGATAGCTAGACAAACACTCGAGAGTCCTGCATTTGCGGACGAATCCTAGTGCCATTCCAGTTTACCGGAGAATCCGGGAAACAATGCGGCTTGTCCTCCTTGAATGTCCCTGAGGGCTACTGGTAGAATCAACTCATTCTGTCCATCAGCATTTTATCAGGGCGTACAGCACAGTTCCCTGAACACGTCACATCAGCCTTTAACGGCAAAGCGCCCTGAAGGCATCATGTGGCCCTTGATGTTTTTTAGTATTGGACATCTAAGTAATCCTGCTGCGGAAGTTTTCACCCAGAGCCAAAGCCAAAGTCAGGCCAGGATCTCGTGACCTAGTTGCTGCAGGGTCTCCTCCTTCTCCTCCTCCTCCCCCTCCTCCTCCTCCTCACAGGCTCTCTCTGGTGTTCTTTGCTTTATGACTTGCTAACAATGTTAGGAAACAAATTTAGCGCCCGAAGAAGAGCACCGTCGGTGAAAGAGCTTTTCTTCAGTAAACTCATAATGATACCGACGTGATCCAGATTCTACGGTCACATGATGAGGGTCAGACATGAGAGAGGGGGGGGGTAAAGTGGAAGCTGATGCCCTGGTGGAGGTTTGTTCTCTGTTCTCTGGTTGCTGAATTAAATTAGCGTCTCACAGACTTTGAACATGACCATCGGTTCCAAGTAGATCAGAAGCTGCTGCTCCTTTTGAAGGTGGAAACCTCGGAGGTGTCTGACGATTGAAGCAAATCACAACAGACTCTAATCTTTTAATCTATGATGTGGGCGGTGGCCGTTTGTTTACCTGCAGATTGAACTGATGTCATCACTGCTCTGTTAGCCGCAGTGTCCCCAGAATGCTTTGAATATAAATTCAGCATGAAATAAAATCTAAAACAAAAACATTCTTTGAGTTAAAAACAGATTCATGGACTCTTTTTCTATCCAGGAGGGATCTGAAGACCTCACCTTGCACTACTGGGCGTTGTTTGACGGCCACGCCGGCTCCGGGGCGGCCGTGATGGCTTCGCGCCTCCTCCATCACCGCATCGCCCTGCACCTTCAGGAGGTGATGGAGATCCTCTGCACCCCGAACCTGCCGCCTCCCACGTGCCTGGGGGAGGAGCCCCTGAACCACCACCTCACCCCAACATCCCAACGCGCCCTCTCCAGGGCCATCTCGCTCCGCGGCGCTGCAGGGGCCCCGGGTTCGCCCGGCTCTCCGCCCACGCGTTTCATCATGGAGAAGAAGGTGTCACACGAGAGCTTGGTGACCGGTGCCATCGAGAACGCTTTCAAAGACATGGTAAGAGGCCCGTTTGGCACACGCATCTGAAAGATGTCGACCCAGGAAGCAATTATGAGTTATTATGATGTGATAAAAAGTGTTCCTCAGGTAATTAATTTTTTTTCTTCTGCACTAATGAATGTCAGATGTATCTAAAGCCGGGGTGTCAAACTAATTTTTTCCAAGGGCCACATTAGCATTTTGTTTGCCCTCCAAAGGCCAAATATAAACCGTAACACTGTAAAAAATGTAACTAAATGTAAAGTCATTTAATGTAAAATAAATGTAACTACTCCTTAACATGCTGTTAAATAACTATTATTAACTTAATTTTTATTTAACTATTTCAATGCCACAGTAATTAGAATAAAATATTCCATTTTGATATCACTTTTTTAAAAGGTTGTAACTTAAAAATTGTTAGAGATAAAGCCATACTGTAAATGAGAAAAATCACAAGTATGAACCAAAGTTTATGATGGGAATAGATTAACACATCTAATAATGTGGAAAAGTTCCATTCAAATGCAATCATCATGCAGAAACAAAGATAATCGATACAAAATCAAAGCAAAACCAAAAAACCACCACCTTGTCTTGTCATGGACATGCACAAACCAAAAAACCAACCGAAGTGGGCAAGATAAAGAACATTCCCCGAGTCAATGGCGTGGAAAAGACATCACTTTCAGGATCAGCACTGGACAGCTCCATACATAGCCTATGGAGCTGTCCAGTGCTGACCCTGAGCACCATATGTAGCCGGCTAATAATAGAGCTGTCCAGTGCTGAAGTTCGCCTTCAGGATCAGCACTTGACAGCTCCATAGGTAGCCGACTACCTATGGAGCTGTCAAGTGCTGAGCCTGAGCACCATATGTAGCCGGGATCAACATGTCAGCACATGCTGGAAAAAACAAAAAAGTTCAAATAACTTTCAATAGTCACCTCCAGCAGATTATTCATTTCCTGACTGCAGCATGTTGCAGGCAATTTTTATTGCCATGTTGCTGAATTTTTCCGTTTGATCAGTTCACTACTTAAGTTACAAACATTGCATAGTAAATTGTATAGTTGTAAAAATATATGGATATATTATTGCTGTTATTATAACATAAATTCTTTCAATTGATCAGGTTAAGAAAACCACACTATGCCATCGATCAATAATCAAACTGAGTATCCCCCTTTTGCTACCATTTCTGAGAGCTGTTTGAGACAGAAAAGAGAGACGCTGTCCTGCAGCATCTGTTTGCTTTTTTGACCAAAGACTGTCACAGATATTTCATATAAGAGCCTGGGAACTGTGTTAACTTGTGGAAAAAGGGTATAATATGTAATCTTTAAATATAAGCTTAGCCTAAACCTGCTGTCTTTGTGTGCCTTCACCTTTTACAGATAATCGATTCGGACTGCGTCTGACTAGAGCCGGTCCATCATACATTTACGTCCACGTTAAATAACTTAAATCAGAGTACATGTTCCGACTGTTCCCTGAAACGTGAAGCAAGCCGTCTCAGAGCTGAACACACACACACACACCATCTGTCTGAGCTGTCCGCTGATGTTGACTTGACTCTTGCAGGAGCCAAGTTTTAAAGACCAGAGTCAATCAAAGCAGGTTCAGGCTAGCCTGACAGGTTGCAGGAGGAAGAGGTCAAAGGTCGCTGGACTCAGCTTCAGCAGTTTTCTTATGTCCGGCCTGTGGAAGAGGAATGAACTCGTCCAGTTGGTTACTGGAAAGGTTTAAATCACTCTAGTGATGTGATTTCCTGCAAATGTTATATTTATTATATTAAGAATGACTTTTAGTCATTTATTAGTCCTGCACCAGGAGAGTCTCGATCATGTTGGTCTCATTATTCTGGTAGCTATTCTAGAAAAACAAAATTTCACTGATGGTCCCTCAGATCCAGATCAGGAACATTAGAAGATAAATTAGTCATTGGATCCAGATCAGACCCTGATGTGTGCTTGATCTGAGGGTGCTGCCACCCTGTCTCTTTGGTCCACTTATTGTAGATGAACTAAAATATTTGATCACAGCAGGGATTAAATTCCATCATAGATCGATATCAACGAAAAATACAGTAGCCTAACTAGTATTTCCGTCTCTTCACCACTAGATGGAAGTGTGCATCTATTCTCACCATCCACATGGGCAGGAACATAGGAGGGTGTGTGTGTGTGCGTGCGTGCGTGCGTGCGTGCATGTGTGTGAGAGATCAACACTTGCATAAGGATTATTTTATGATGTAATTTTTTTTCTTTTTTTGGTCCCTGATTTAGATTTTTAGTAAATACAAGACAGTTTAATTAATTACAATAATGCTTTTTTTAATGGGTAGAAATCAACTTCTTGTTTTGGATTTTTTTTATTTTTATTATTCTCTTTTCTCCGTTAGGTCAATTTTACACACTCTTCCTCTTTCACTGGTCGTCTTCTCTTGTTAGAAACATCTATGCCTCTCACACCCTCACCCTGTTTGCCCTCTCTCCCCTCATGTGACTCTGAAGCTTTTTACCCCCCTCCCTGTATTAAAGGCCAAGCACTCCATAATCCACCATGTGGATCTTTGTATTTAAAGTAATGCAATTATTATTGACCTAAAACCTCCCGTCTCATTTCATAACGCTCATTCCTAAAGGAGACGGGACTTATCGGAAGAGTCCCGGGACTATTATCGTCCTGAACCTCAGAGTTCTGTGTCTTATCCGCCTTTCATGTCTCCTGACACGAGTCGCCGGATTCCCTTGGCGGAGGCCGGCGCGAGGAGAGGCTGCTGAGGCCTGCATGGTAATCACTCAGGAAACGACGTGGAGCTCAGAGACAAAGGCTGAATAAGGAGGGATGACATCAGCGGCCTCGTCTCTCCCTCCTCGGTGTGCCTGTTGTGTGCTTGTGTTCAGGCGTTCACTTTGTGCTCTCCATCAGTTGCTGCCGCCTCGTCGCCAGAATGAAGACTCCCGTTGGATTTGTTTTGTTGTTGTAATGGGACACAAATCAGATTTATTTATTATTTATCTTAGCCTATTGACTCATTTGCTTCCATCGTAATAATTCATCTAATTGATGAGCTAATGGGATTCTCTCAGGGATGTGTGTGAACTCACAAATCAGATCTGAACCACTTTTATATGTGGTCCTGGATCAGATCCCACCCCGACTTTACTTTGACCCCCCCCCCCAGCAGGATATTGATGTTTGCACCCTCTCATGGGGGGGTAGGGTGTTTGGGGCTGAGGACCATTTGGATCAAACGACTCCAATCAATCCTTTACCGTAACGCTGACCCTGTCCTTGAAGACGTTGCGGCGTGATCGGCGCATGTTGTGCGTAACTGATTGTGTGCGCCGGTGGCGTGTCATTGATGCTCCGTAGTAAATGCTGGGGGGTTGGAGGGAATCTGCCCAGAGGTCCTTCCTGCCCTCATCAACAGCTGATACGCTGCTGATTACGTTAATTAGTTCAGATGATTGATTCAGTTAATTACCCCTCTTGCCGGTTTTCTGGCGTTCAGCCTCTTCTCCCCCCCCCCCCCCCTCATCTTCAGGCTGCCGTTGATTCTGCAAACTCACCATCAGATAAGGATTGTTCCCGGGTTGGCAGATTAAAATCTCCTTCACCGTGCTGGATAATTACTACAATCATTTCTGTCATAATGGGGCTCTCATGATGTGAAAACTGGCAGTTCCTTCATTTGTCACTCGTTCTGCCTTTTATTGAAACAGCGTAGAGTTTCATTCAGTGAAAGGATTTAAATAGAGTTCACGTTCTGTCACGTGGATGTTTATGCAGACGTGTTCGTCATTGAAGGCTGCGCCTGCAGCAGGAGGTGTGAATCTGTGGACTCATTATTCATTCAGGGTGAAGGAAGTGTTGGTGCACACACACACACACACATGTAACCCTCGTGCCCTCGTGGAGTGCACGCATCTCCAGACACGTGTTCAGTGATGGAGGTCGTCAGCGGCGTTCCAGAAGGCGATGACTTGGCTTAGCGGGTTTGGGTTGGTTGCAGCCCTCATGGGAAAACGAGTTGGCTGCAAATGTTGTTCATCCCTCTCAATCTGTCGACAGACATAGAGAGGGGGGTCAGAGGGGTCGGATAACGTCCCACTTCTGCTAAAAGCCCCTGGCTGTAGCCATTAGCCCATTAGCCACCGACATGCCGCCACGAGGGTCATAAACGGGCTTCAACCAAGTGTGAGCTGCTTCACATTTATCTTAGCCTATTGATTCATTTGCTTCCATCTTAATAATTCATCTAATTAATGAGCTAATGGGATGATGTTTCTTTTTTTCCAACTAACTACTCTTTGTGTTTAATTAGCATTGAATTAGCCCGGACTAATTAAGCGAGGTAATAACCAGCGGGCCCTCCGAACCCTTTTGGTGTCCGTTTTCATTTTGCTGCTTATTGACTGCTGTTGCTTTTGATAAATGAATTAAATACAGTAGTACCTCAGCTTACGAATGTCCCTACATCCGAAAGTTTCAGGTTACGAAGTATCTGAATGGGAAAATATTGCCTCTCGTTACGGAGGCGTTTCAGGCTACGAAGTCAAAAATAGCTGCTCGTAGCTGCTCTGCCATTGGCTATCGCCTAAAATCTGCCTGGCAACCCGTTGCGTATGCGTGTATCCCAGCACGCTATTCGTGTCCCCCTCGTGTCACCCGAAAAAAGTGTTGACAAGTCGGGCTATTGCTCATTATGATGACGTCTGCCTCGCACATTTCCGACGGATTGTCAAAAGCCGGCAAAAGCAGACGTCATCGGATCAGTTTTTCAAGAAACGCGAGGCAGAAAACACCGCAAAGGACCAGTAAACAAAGAGGACAAAAAGTAACAGCTAACAGGTAGATTAATATTTAAAAAAAATATCATAATGTAGCGTCCGTCGGACGCTGGAATAAGCACACGACGGGTAACTCTCTGTGTGTGTGGGTGCCGCGAGGAGGAGGAGGAGAACGGGAGAGCTGCGGGAGCTACGCAGCTCTCCCGTTCTTCTCCTCCTCCTCGCGGCACCCACACACACACCCCGCCCCTCCTCCCTGGATGCCTTTGCGGACTCTCTGCAGCGTAGGAATAATGAACACTCCTAAAACATGAACCGTTACAATACTTTTGCGGGGCTTGGAACGGATTAGTGCATTTACATTCAAAATGCGTCTCTACTTACGAAGTTTTCACGTTACGAAGCTACTCCCAGAACGGATTAAATTCGTAAGTAGAAGTACCACTGTATACTGCTCTAATTAACGACAGCCTCATGTTATCGTCTTTATGTTGTGCTGTTAGCTGATGCATGGAAGGGAAGGCCTAATGAAGGCCCAGATGATGCAACCCGGATGACCTTGGATTAGTAATCTTGTGTGTGTGTTCAGGATGTGCAGATAGAAAAGGAGAAGGCGGTCTACAACATCTCAGGGGGCTGCACGGCCCTGGTGGTCGTCTATTTGCTCGGGAATCTCTATGTTGGGAACGCCGGGGACAGCAGGTGAGACAGACACACTTGTCTTCTTTGGTTTCGATTTGGAAGGTCGTGAGGGCGTTTGGCGGTGACGCGCTCAGTCACCCGAGAACGAACCCTTTGGAGCAGATTCTCTCTTTCAAACTTTTTTTCTTTGTTGGGTTTTGTACGAACTTTGACCTTTTTAGAACAGTTGTTGTGTTTAACCTTGCCGGAGCTCTAGCGGCACCTCTCGTTCACCTCGGCGCCGAGCTGCTGTAAATCAATAATGCAACAGAAGTCATTATTTTTGCCCTTCATCTGGTGTGACTCCGAGGTTAGCACGAGCGCTAACAACCTTGGAATAAGACGCGAACGCTGAGCTGCTGCTCCCGTGCTTTACTTTTTACAGACGGCATGCGAACGCAGCGTTTAATGTTTTATGTGCGCCGACAGACGCTCAGTAAACAGTTTCTTCTTTGCTCCTCTTCCTCAGAGCCATCATCATCCGCGCCGGTGAAGTCATCCCCGTGTCGGCAGAGTTCACTCCGGAGTCGGAGAGACAGCGACTGCAGTTCCTGGTAGGGAGGAACTTTGCTCAGCTCCTCTGCGCCTCCTCTGCGAGAACAGCTGTCAGACATTAGGTTGACCCCCCCGCCGGGACTCCAGTTGTGCGAGTGCCGGCTCTCGTGCGCTGCCTGCTCTGCTTTGCAGCCTAAATAGACGCTGGGTTTGTTTTTCCATTCCCTGGGCTCACCAAGCTTCTTTCTTCTTCTGCTCTCTTTCATATCCAAGGCCTACATGCAGCCCCACTTATTGGGGAACGAGTTCACACATCTGGAATTCCCGAGGAGAGTCCAGAGGAAGGAGGTCGGGAAGAGGATGCTGTACCGTGACTTCACTATGGCGGGATGGTGAGTCGGATGATTTATTGATCTGTGGATTTATTTATCAGGAGTGATTCCTCTGTCTGTCGTCGTCGTCCCCCCCCCCCCCCCCCGTTCTGCATGTTCCTTAGGCATGACAGACATTTTCTGTTGAATTATTTAGACATACTTTTTTTACATCCTTATAGTAGAATTCATTCACGAGCCCTACGAGACAAAAGTAGCGTGGAAATTAATCTGTTGCTTGGCCTTTTACAATTCCACGTTGTTTAAACAAACCAGCCGGTGGGTATTTTTAATCCTCTTTGTTGGTGATAAACTAGTCGTTCCCTTACGGCTTCTTTTCATGTTAATATTTAAATTCTGAACATTCGTCCATGCGATTCAAAAAGTCGACATAAGACGGGCGATCTAAGAAAAACACAGAGCTTCCTAAAAAACTTTGCTTTAAGCTGCAGAACAGAACACAAACCTCCACCAAGGCCTCATTTTCCCCATTATGTCCGTCCGTCTGTCCGTCCATCCATCCGTCCGTCCGTCCATCCATTCAGCCGCTTTTCCAGACTCTTTAAAATGAAATAACGGAATGCCCGTCCGGTTAGACGAGGATCCTGCGCTCTCTGGGAAAAGGAACGACAAACTCCAACGCCTTCATCACAAACAGATCTGAGACATCTGCCTCCCCGATGAAGACGTCAGCAAAGAGCACCTGAGTTTCCCTGTGATGTTAGCAGGAAAGTCTCTCTGCAAACTGCGACCATTAGCTTCAGTGAGCGTCTTCCTCATCATGCTGGCGTACTTCGGTTCAGCAGATGTAGGTCAGTCTTCCTCATCGAGCCCGGAGCTCCACCTCCCGCCGGCCTGCTTCCTGCCACGGCAGCTCAGACGTCCTGTGATGTATTTTTAATCAGGTTCTACACTAACCCAGTTCTGCTGCTTCCACCCAGACTGGGTCTGGGTCTTAAATGACCGGCCTGCCAGCTGGTTGCTCCGAGGCGTGTAGCTGTGACCTAGCGTGTTATTTTACGTACGTTGCAGAGGTGCAGCTCTCTCTACATACAGTGCATTCACAGCGGGCCCACATGCTGAGTGCGAGTGGGTGAGAGCTGCCATCGCTTCCCCTCAAAGGCGCCAGTGATCAAGGCTGCGTTCTGATGAAGGCATGCCAGTCCCCCCCCCCCCCCCACCTCCCGCTTTCTATACCTTCGTAAAAAAAACCCAGTGGAAAACAGAGACGCTCAGGCTGGGAGGAGGGTGATGAATGACTCTCCTTTGCACCCCCTCCTTGGGAGGCGGCTGTCCTCCCCATCCTACTGAAAATGAATGAGGAAAGGAGGGAGACGAGCACGCACCTTCATCACTGTCATATTTTCATTCCCCATTCTCCTCCTCCTCTAACTTGCTTTTTCCACTTTTGGACACTTTGGGAAAGTGTGTCCAAACTTTTGCTGGATCCGGATCCAGGTGCAGATCCAGGACAGGGTTTGTAGGGTTAGCGTGACCTTAAGGGACAACATTCCATAAAGTCACGATGGTTAGCGAGTGAATGCTAGCTAACATTATAGGGAACATTCTTGCTTTGCCCAAAGGAATCGCATTATCAGCCAATCAGAACGTGAGTCATCACCTGTAAACACAGGTGTCTAAACTGACCTGGTGTCAGCACCCTGGATGGCTGTGTCATCGATGACATCACTCCTCTCCTCTGCGGCCCGCCTCTCCGCCTTTGGAAGTGGAAGCACTCAACGTTGTCCCGGAGCAGGATTAATGGGTATCGCCTCCTTTCTGTCACACACTCCTTATCTGGAGTCTGACAGGATGGACTCGCTGTAAACGGGCGTCTCAGGAGGCGACTGCGACGGCGCCGCTTCTTCAAGGTGAAATGCTGAAGTAAAAGCGACGAGCTGAATTAATGAACGCTCTGAGTGGGACCAGCAGGAACGATAAACCCATCCATCCCTGCTAATCGGCTTCACAGCAGCTGAAACAGGCCGGGGTCACATGACCTATGCAAATAGCCCTTTCATAATTCCCATCGAGTGTATAAATGTTGTTTGACCCACAAAGGACTGGTTCTGCTGGTGGCAGCTGGTCGGATGAGATGTTTCTGGGTAAAAAAATAAAGTAAGAGTATCGTTACTGCAGTTTCTGGTGCTGGAGGGGTGAAAAGTGCATCTTAAAGGAACAGTTCACCCAGAACCGAACAGCTCTGTCTGAAGCACATGGAAAGATTTCTGCAGTGTTTCTGAGTGTTGCAGCCTTGAGACCGAAACCCATGTAAAATGCACCGGGGAACCATGACGATTCAAAAAGGTGCCATTTACACACCTCTTAAGCTGAAACCTGAGCTAAAAGCATTAGCCTGCATCTTAGATGAGGCCGATGCACAAATCTGCACAGCTTGGTAGCAACAGATCCGCTTGTTGCTGCCAAATCAGCAGAACTGTCAGTCATGTGGATGCAACCTTCAGGTGGCTCCGACCGGCACGGATTCTCATCCCACCTTCAGCACAATCAGGAAAAATAATAGACCAAAACATAATTTGATCCAGATCACAGCCTGAAAACTGTTTTCTCGTCGTTCTGCTGCTGGAGGTGCGTTTTGGAACGCCTCCCACTCTTCCTCACCTCTGAGGGCAGCGTTTGGATTTCGTCCTCCTTTAGACTCATGAATAGCTACGGGATTCTAGTCTCTTTCTGTTCCTGGTGCTGCAGTCTGAAGATGGTAAATTATTCATTAGCTTGGGGGGCGGTTTAAGCGCCGCTCTGGGAGCCGGGGAATGAAAACGGGATGCTGTTGCATCCGTCAGCGGCTTTACATCCGGGCTTCGTCGTACATACATGCAGTCGTGCACGCTCACGACACACACCTGCAGCAGGAAATCAAGAAATCAATCACTTTTACAGGATAAAGTTAGAAAGTGTTGCATGCAAAGGCTTTGTGTCGTCTGTTTCTTCCCGGCTTCTTCCTCCTAGACCACTCTTCCTCTGTGTAACCTCGGCAGCAGGGGCCCACGGGGATGTGGAGGCAGCCTGTCTGCAGGGCGAGTGTTGGCTGCCTGCTACAAAACCAAAAACCCACTAAAGTGTCCTCTCTTTGCTGCACAGGGCTTACAAAACCCTCGAGGACGACGACCTGAAGTTCCCTGTGATCTACGGCGAAGGGAAGAAGGTAAGACGCAATCCGCCGGCCACTCGCTGACTCCCACGGTCTGTAATCGCCTATAATCAAAGTTCACCGGGGCGCCATTAGTCAGCCCCCCCCCCCCCCCCCCCTCTACAAATCCTGTCGCTGTGTTGAGGGGGCAGCTAGTGGGAAACATCCCTGGCCTCTTTCCACAGTGACTCACTTTCTGCATCAAACTAAGGCACAAAGAGGATCTCAGCTTTATTGGACTCTGTTCTTACCGTCCTCGGAAAGGAAGTGGCCGGAGGTGACGATGGAAGTGTGGGAGAACAGAGAGGAAATAAGTCATGTATGTTAATGGTAGTGGAACGCTGACGGAGGAAAGATCCAAAGCTCATGGAAGGTGAAATTTGCCTTTTTTGCCTCAGCCGGGCTCTGCTGGGGCCGATGGCGGCTTTGAAAATGTCAGACAGGAAGGAGATCTATGCTTTACAGACGCCTACCTACATACAGCCGCGTCTTACCGAAAGATCCCAGCGTCCACGGTTAATCCGAGAATCCAATGAGCAACCGTTTTTAGAAGCTTTAGCGGCAAACGATGGGAGTCGAAGTGAGTTCTGCCTCACTTGGATCGCCGGCGGCCCACAAACCTGTTAGATGATTGTTTGTTTGTGTTTTCCCAAACTATCCTCCTCCATCCAGATAAAGATCAGTGTGTGTCAAAGCTACAGAAACTGAAAGCAGAACTTTAATAAACCCACAATAGCCTTTCCCTGTTTTAGTAACGATGGTAATCCATTTCCTGCCGTTGGTCTGACGTCTGATCTTTTGCAGGCTCGCATGCTGGCGACCATCGGCGTCACCAGAGGCCTCGGGGATCACAACCTCAAAGTGCACGACTCCAACATTTACATTAAGCCCTTCATGTCCTGCTGCCCAGAGGTAGGCCACACCCCCCCGTGGCAACAAGCCGACTCTAACGGACGGTTTACACGCCTCTGAGATCAGCACGGCTTTCTGCGTCTTTCCTCTGATGGCTGTCGTGGAAACGCATTTCTAGAGAGCCAGAGACGTGTCAGACTGGAGTTGAAATTCTGTGAAAGGAAAGGAATTACTATCTAAAGGAATAAAGCGTGTGTTGGAGGCAGGGGGGGCGGGGCCTGCAGTCAGAATGACTGACTGGCTGCTAAAATAAAAGCCTTCATCAGACGATGTTCGTCATCAGCCTCTTCAAGGTGAGTATTGTTGAAATCACAGCTTTCAAACCATTTCAGGGAACGGCTTTCAAAGCATCTGGCATTGCCACGTGTGAATGATGACGGCCCAATCGCGTCCCTCAGATGCTTCTGGGGTCGCTGTGCTCCTTTGGCCTCAGACTGTGCAGTGAATTAGCCGCCCGCTGCTGCCGGGGTCCAGGGCCACCGGCTGTTCTTCACCTACTCCTTCGTAATGCGCTTCTTCTTCAGGCATCGTTATTCAGTTGCCACAGTAACGCATCTCTTCCCTTCGGTGGCATGCAGAAATGGAAATACAGGAGGAAGCTCCGCAAAAATAGGAATGTAAAAGGCGATTTCAGAGAAAAAGATCAGATGATCGCGCTTCGGTATCGAACGAAATAACCGCAGATGAAAAGCAGCGACTGGGACATCTGTGGTTGGATGACAGAATGTCACATGATGAAAACTTCCCATCATCATCATCCTCAGATGCACTTAAAGACGCGTTACATCAGCAGTGGCCAGAATTTTAGTCTGAAGCACTGAAAACACGCCAGAATGCGTTCGCTACTGAGGTTAGCATGCTCAAGTAGCACTTTCGTCTTTCTGTGCGTCCCGGTTAGTCTGAAACAGAAGCAGAGAGAATGTCTGGCACAGACCACGCCCTCCTCCTGGCGAAACAAACCAACGCTGAACCCGGAAGTTTAAAGGTTCCTGGAGGTTCTCGATAAAACAAAAAACAGTCCCGAAGAAGAAAGAGATCAAGACAGAGACAAACACAGTTCAATCAAAGTCTCTCTTCTAAATGCACAGACTGCTTTTGTCAAAATTCTAATGCTAAGTGACTCCATATTTTGTGCTAACGCTAAGTGCCTTGGAATAGTGGCGTGTTCCCTTCACCCCCAGGTCAGCGTCTACCCTCTGTCGCAGTCCGACCACGGAGCCGACGACGTTCTGGTGCTGGGAACCGACGGTCTGTGGGACGTCCTCTCCAACCAGGAAGTGGCTGAAGCAGTCACCTGTTTCCTGGCAAACTGCAACCCTGATGACCCCCGCAGGCATGTGCACCCCCCCCCCCCCCCCCTCGTTATTCTGATGATGTGAGGGGAAAGCCCTTAAAACTATTGCCAGTGTGCTTTAAAGCTCGTCAGCGTGGGATCAGAAGTTCCCTGCGGTATTTTCGGATTTATTTTGTGGCTCAGATAATGAACGGATGACATCATCGTTACATCGTCTTCATCAGGTACGCCATGGCAGCTCAGGACCTGGTGATGAGAGCTCGCGGGTCCCCGAAGGATCGAGGGTGGAGGATATCGGACGACAGATTGGGCTCAGGAGATGACATCTCTGTCTACGTCATCCCCCTCATGCGAGGCAACGAGCAGAAGTAGCCAACCACCACGGAAGAAGACTCCCCGTCTGCACTTCTGTGCTCTTCTTGAAGCGTTTTATCTCCCGTACCGAAGGATTCAGGTGCTTCATCTCGATGAGGAAGATCTCTTTTTTCTTCTGGATTCTGTTTCGAGTGTTTAAACTCTTCCACAGTCGTTGTTAAGGACAGAAACCAAGGACACAACGCGAACGTCTTCAAAAGCCTGAACGGAATCCAGCTGCTTCGGGTCCAGCCTCCCGGACTGCGGGGCTGGCGATCCAGCAGCTGGTACCGGTACCTTCATGAGTCGGTTTGGAGGTGACGCTGCTGCGTTCTTAAGTCGTGGACCTGAGAATGACTGAATTTGGAGTTTCGGCTGATCCCGTGTCCTCGTAGCTCAAACAGACTGTTGTCTCCAATCTGTCCCCCCCGATCCAGCAGCTCGTTCCTTCGCTGGTGAAATGTTGCATCTGAGCTGAAGAGAAAAGAGAAACTTGATCCAAAATGTAAACAATGTTTTTACTGAGACATGTTTTTACTGTTTGGGAAACCTAGAAGACAATGTGGGGAATAATAATAGTATAGTTTACGCGCTTAACTTTCTGCTTTCTGATTTTTTCATATTTTTGTTCTGACTCAATCGGTTGTGTTTTTATTAATCAAAGATTAAAGTAATGAGAATGAAAATAAGCACTGGTGTAGATATATTATGATTCTGACGTGAAGGGAACTAAAGGAAAAACAAAAAAAATATCCTGAAACGTAAAATCTGTCAGGTTAGAATGCATCAGTTGATTTACTGTATAGATTTATTAAAAAGAAAATAAATTTGTGATTTCAGGAAGCTTCAATTACAAAATGTATGTCATTTCCTGTTCCCTGCAGCAATCTGGAAGAAGGATATCAGTTCACAGAACAGCGTGACAGGAGGCGTGATTAAACACTGAAACACACACACACACACACACACACACACACACACAGTAGTGACGACACGTCCACCCACGGAGCAGCGAGGGAGTGGGTTTGGAACAAAGAGGGATTTTTTAGGTGTAACTGCTGTCATAGTTGAACGATAAGAGTCCAGAGATGGAAACAGAATCACAGGATGCAGTTTTCCTGACCTGGTAATGAAGAATTCCACGTTCCGGAGTGAATGGGTGGATTTATTCCATTTGGGATTCGAATCAATATTCAACATTCTATTTCTAAATAGTTAACAAATACACAACCGATTTTTACCTCAGGAGGTTCAAAAGGGGTTCAAACTCATCCTGTGACCGTAAAAACGTGAAACCCAATCTGGTAGCAGAAGCAGGGTCTCCACTAGGTCAGTGGGAATCACCTTCTGGAGCCTCGCAGCCTCTTGAACAGCTACTGATCATCGTCATCATTCTTCGTGTATTTTAATAAGTATTTAGAATAGGTTCCTGCGTGTAATTCGAAGGTACTGATTTTATTCATCCATTACTTTGAGACATTAATTAAATTGTTTTAATTTGCTATTTATTGCATCATTCATAATTAATTGCTTCTATTTATTTATTGACGACATGAACGCGTCATTCTCACGCTGTCATGAATCCAATCACGCACACGACATTCCGATGGGAGTCCCGCAGTCCTCGGTCCTCCTCGGAAGCCGGAGGACCATCTGGTGTCGTCCTCCAGCCGGGCCAGAACGAAGCCGGCGCACCGCCTACCCTCCACGCGATCCAGATTGGATGACGGCAGTGATGACAGTCATTCCCGTGGGAGGTCGCAGCACTCCCCACCCCCCCACTGGTGGACGGACCTGAGGTGAAGCGAGGCCGTGGAGCTCCCATGAACAGGAGGAAAGGCGCCACCTTCTACTCACGCACCCCCCCCCCCTCCCCCAAATCAACACCAAAAGGATATTCAGGATAACACGAGACACGAAAAGATCAAAACAGTCACATTTTTATTTAAAATTTGAATCATCAACGACAATAATTACCTCCCCAAAGATCAATGCATTGCCTCGCCTGGACTGTTCAGGTAAATATTGATCAGTCAAATACAAACTGCTCAATTGGGAAAAGGTGAAGTTTTCATACAAAAACTGGAAAAAGGTTTTAAATCAGATGCAATTTTTGATTGGAGAATTATCTGCTTCCTTATTGATCGTATCTGGGATGGGGGGCTGCTTCAAAGGGCGCGGCTGTGATTCTCATCTCGGGGGGGGGGGGGGATGATTTACCTGCAGCCTCGCTCAAACGAGAGTTCTGACACGAGGCGGATGAGGAGGAGCCGGGCTGCTCCACCGATCCACGGGCTGATGAAGGACGTCTGGTTTCCACACGGAGGCCGAAGGGCTCCTCCTCGGGGACGGGGCGTCTCCTCAACGGTCGCTCACCCCGCCGCCTCTTCACGACGAGTGGCAGAACTTCTGGTCTCACATCAGCACAGATGCTGGTGGGCAGAACCGGGCCGAAGATAAACGTTACACTGACACACTGCGGAGCGTGAGGTCATGAATATTTCACGAGAGTCGACTCAGAAGGTCAAACGCAGGATACTCAGCCATCATCCGGGCTGGAGGAGGAGGAGGAGGAGGGGCGGGGTTTCATCGCTCCTGCAGCCAATCAAAGCCTGAAGATGCTGCTGGGCATCTGTGGGTTAACTGACAACACATGACCCACATCTGTCCTCAGTGAGGACCAGCGTAGATGATGCGTTTAAGTGCTGCGGGAGATTCGAGCTCAACGATCAACAAAAGGCACCGCAGGAGTCACTCCGCAGCAGAGACAACATCGACTCCCTCGTGGGCTGAAATTATGAATGATTAAAAAAAAAGAGAGAAAAAAACACTTGCGTGAATTCTGCCCAATGAGCTCGCACGCGCGGCATCCTGCAGAGAAAGCATGCACGTAAGAAATCAAACTGCTGGTTGCAGAGTGCGTTTCATCCGCAGCCCCGCAGGCGACCCGGCAGCGACCCGGCAGCCGCGTTACCTGTTCACACAGCGGCGGCTTGTCCCTCGCAGGACGCGGACGCGTTACGCACCAGCACTAGCAAGGCAGTAGCTTGCGCAGTCACCTCCATAGCGGGCAGTGTCTCAACCCAACCAACAGCACAAACTACTACCTCAGCCAGTGCGTGGTCAAACACGCGCCAGACGCCACGGGGAAACACGGACGACTGGAGGCATCCGGGATCCCACTGGAGCCGGCGGGACGCGGCGCGTCTTCTCCCGGCGCCGCGCCGCGCCTGTGCGTGTGCAGGCTCGAAATAACCGGGGAAACCCCGCCCAAGCAGACCAGCTCCCTCTGCTCTGCTCCTCCTCCTCCTCTTCCTCGCTGCTACTCACACAGCGGTCCTCACATGACCCGCTGGATCTAAGTCTGGCCCGTGGACCGCGAGAGGACGCCAGAAGACGCGCCAGCAGGTCCGGCCAATGATGAGAATAACGTCGAGGCTTTTTATTCTGATGAAGAGACACTTGTTTTATTAAACATTCAATTATGTGAAGCCTCGTTGTGCTTTGCATTAATAATAAAGCACCGATTCCATCTTTGTGTGTATTTATACATCATTCTACCGCACACTGATTAAACGCGTTGTCTTATTTCCCTTCATGTAAAATTCTGTTCTGAACCTTTAAATAATGTTAAAATGAAGGGAGACGCTGCGGGAGACCTTCTTCATGTTTATAATATTCACAGTTGAAAACTTCACTGGATTAATTCAAGACAAAAAATGATTGTGTTCTCTTTTTGTTTTTGTTTTAAGCAACTCATGAATGTATTTTAAAGGCAACCCACCTGTGATGTGACAGGTGACCCCTGGTCCCAGCAGCATGAAGCTGTGATGATGCCTTCATGAGAAACTGGGGAAAATCAGAACTCTACCTTGGATAGATTTATTTGAACTCGGGTCGGGTTGGACTTTTGGTTGGATGTCATACCTGTGACGTCCCCTGTGGGGACATGGTGAACTTCCCTGTCCTCTGCCAAAGATACTACGAATACTACTGTACTTTCTTCTTGTCCCGTGAGGGGACACCAGAGCAAATCAACTTTCTCCACTTCACCCTGTCCTTTGCATAGTCCTCCCCGACACCAGCCACTCTCATGTCCTCCCATACGTCCATGTATCTTCTCCTGGGTTGACCTCTAGCCCTGTTCCCTGGCAGCTCCATCCTCAGCATCTTTCTACCGATATAGTCCCTGTCTCTCCTCTGGACATGTCCAAACCATCAAAGTCTGGTCTCTCTGACCTTGTCTCCAAAACGTCTAACCTTCATTGTCCCTCTTATTGCCTCATTTCTAATCCTATCCATCCTGAAGGAGAACCTCAGCATTGAAAGATAGTGATAGAGACCCAGATTTCTCGTTATCAATCTGTTCATGAATGCTGATTGGTCAGTAAATATATACCAGGATGCTTTGACTAAACTCTCTTTGCGGGTGGAATCTCTGATACGTGACCAACAGGGAAGAAACAGAAATTCTGACCATTATTTCAGGTCGCGTTTCCACCTACAGTAAAATAATGTAGCTGCTGCAGCGCCATCTGAAGGTGATGAGTGGTAGAGCAGCGCTTCAGCGTAGCTACGCTCTTCTGAGAGCAAAACAGAGGTTACAGGTCTTCTTTGCATGCTTGTCACTGAGCACAGAGCTGATCGTAGTCGCCCCGTTTATTTTACACAGGCGAGGACATCCCTTGTCAGACGGCTGGCTAAAGATGACATGGAATGTTACAGCCAGATTTGTCTTCTTGCATAAAATCCTCACTGTTGAAAATGCTGCAAAAGTCAATTTCCAAGATCAACAAATTCCCATTGATTATTATTATTATTTTTTTCTCACATCATCAACACAATCACCACACCGTGCACATCGACTCTGCCTCCCCAGGAGAAGAAACTCGCATGAACCCAGAGACCAACACTGCAATACTTTTAATCTCTGTAATCAACACAAGAGTGCAGCCAGTCCATGGATGGGGCGAAGACGTGCCATCAGCTCACAGGAGAAGCATACAATGTCACCGGGGGGGGGCGCTTCATGTCACCGGGGATGGGGCTCATGATGCGTTCAAGTCAGTGCGCTCCGTTAAGCACAGGGGCGTCCGAAAGACACATTCAAGAATTCTTCATGATAGAAGCAAACACGGTCAGGACTCCCCGTTCTGGACTCTGGAGACGGGCGGCTGCATAAAGTCTTTAAAGGGCCCCAGGGCCTCCTTCAGGGCGGAGCTCACCTCGGAGGAGGAGCATGTGACGCACTCCACCAGCGTGGGGTACAGGGCGATCACCTGGGCCCACGTGTTGCCGTCCACTGCAGGCGGTAAACAAAGGAGAACAATGAGGGAGGAGTTAAATGATGGGAGGAAATCAAAGATATTATTTGCTTGATGCAATTCCCACAGAAATGAGTTCGGAAATGCAAATAGCTTGAAGGACACTTTAAAAAAGCACTTTCAGAACGTCAGTGGAATCAAACACTGCAGGAAGTGACGTCACGCCGGTATGGCTAGTAGTTCAACGCTTTCCTTTCATCCTGTCTCCGACCCACTTTGACACTCACCATTCTCTGGCTGAGTCTTCTTCAGCGAGTCCATCAGAGTGCTGATCGCTTTCAGGACGAAGATGATCTCCGTCACCTGTTGCCTAAAGTGAAGAAAGAAAAGAGCCGTGCAGAGCTTTAAGCCTGAAGGCGCTGCGGTTAAAGGAGAGTCTGCGTCGACGCCGTTCTGAGGGTCCGTACCTGGGCAGGGGGCAGCGTCCGCTCAGCCGCTCGTCCTCCACGTACCGTCGGAGGACGTCCTGGGATCTCTTGAGGAGCACGGAGAGCGCCATGCGGGAGATATAGCCCTCCTGAGGGGTGGACACCTTGTTGCTGAAGGAAAACTGCAGCAGCGTCTCAAAACACACCTTTGAGAAGTCCTCCCTCATCCGGGCATCGATCTCCGCCTCTGTGAGAGAGAGAGCCACTCACCGTTAGCCTCGTCATCCGCGGGGTCAGACGACAGAACCGGGTCAGCTCACCTGTGAACGAGGGAGACTGGGAATGAATGGAGCCTCTGTTCAGCATAGCCATAATCTGCCCAACGAAGTCTTTGGGAATGAAGTTGGCAAATGGTAAAATCTCTGTGCTGATCAGCTGCACCACCTAAAAAAAAAAGAAGCCACAACGATAAAGATGGCGTCTTCCTGGCGGAGTCCTGCAGACATGCTGGAGACGAGGAGCAGGAATTTATACCTCAACGTCAACGGCTTCATTCTTCTGGAACTCCTGGATGGAGACGTTATCTGGAGGCGTGCTATAAAAGGAAACCAGGATATTTAGTCTGGTACTAAGCAGCTTCCAACTCAGACACAAGGTGTCTTTAAAGGAGCAGTTCACCCAAAGACGTCAATTCAAGTCCCTGAGGCGAATGTTCTGAACACACTAACGAGTCCTCAGACAATGCCCGAGCTTTCATTTTAGGGCGGACTGCTCCTTTTAGATCGTCTGTACCTCTCTGCAAAGAGAAAGTCTTCAAAGGCGTTGGCCAGCTCCGGCCACATGGTGTCGAACTTCCCAGACGAGGCGTGCTGGCGTGCGACAGGCAGCCCTACGGACAGCACCTTGAGCAGAGACGACACGGCGAGCTTCCAGGTACTCTCTGACGGGCAGGCGTACTTCAAACCCAGGGGCATCCGTAAAGTCTGGAGCGAGAAGGGAAGAGACAGCGATCGAAGGCGAGACTGACCTTTCCCCCTCTTTACTGATCAGTGTGGACAGACTTCAACGGACGAGGCGCGCCACCAGCGGTCCAGCTCAAGTCCCCCTCCCCCTCCCCCAACAAAACCAGAAGAAGCACGAGGTCATCTCTGAGTCATCAGCTAGCGAACAGCTGCCGTCCCCAAGGTTGCGGATTTTAAAAATATTCCCTCTTTGTTGTGGAGAGAAAAAAGGGCGGGGTCCACATTCCATGCCAAATGAACTCTCAGCGTAAACCTCACTGTGGGAACGCCGCAGCGAGACGCAGGAGTAAGAAACCGGTTAAAACTCGCAGGAAACGTCTCCAGCTTCGGGGACAGATGGCTGAAAACGTTTGGAAGCTGCTGCCGGTTATCGGACGCGAAGGCTAGACCCCCCCCCCCCCCCCACCCCCACCGACATGAGAACGGCGTGGGAATCTTTTTCACTGTCATCCTGCTGCAGAGGAAGTGAGCCTGAGAGACAGCGAGCAGGGACAACAATCGGCCGTTGTTGGACACCTGAGCTTCAACATGCATCAACTCGGAGCTGAAGGCTAAGGAAGTAAACTGATACCTTGATGATGCTCTGCAGGACCTTCTCATTGATGACGGCTTTGTGGCACGCCGTCTTTTGGTACAGATCCACCACCACCACCAGGGAGCGCTCGGCAAAGGGCACGTAGTTTAAGGCAACCCACTCCGCCTGCGGAGACCAGAGGATTTAACAAGAGGCCAAACGCTGTGACCAGAACCCCCACACTGCTGCAGCCACATTGAAAGCAGAGTTTAAAGACACACTTTGGATCAGTCCACGGGTCACACTATCCAAATAGCCCCCCCCCCCAAAAAAATACAATAAAATAGTTTGATGCAACAAAGTGTGTCTTTAAGGAAACAGAATCATGATTGTGCGTACGAACGTCACCAAAAATCACAAAATCAGGTGAAGATGGAGCGGCACAAGGGCTGTGCAGAGACACAGGAGCACCGGTTAGTGGGAGGCAGGGGGCTGAGTGGGTGAGAGACGCAGATGAGAGACGACCACACGGCGTAACGTCTCATCTAGCGCAGAGGGCAGGTCCACCACCATTCAGGCACATCTTAGTCAAATTAAAGGAAGGGACAGAACTCACCGGAGCAAACAGCTGGATCTACGGTAATCCAGAACCAAGAAACAAAATGAGAGAAGATCGCAATTAAACTGGTGCTCAGGTGGAAGCGAACGTGCAGCGCTGATGTCGGATAAACACGGGTAAACAGCCCCAGCATCAAGCGCCTCGGAGGCTAACAATAATAAACAGCAGAGAGCACCCAGAGCCTCCGTCTGCTGGGTGGGGGTCCAGGTTCCAAAGAGATTCTGATCAACAAAAGAGTCTCGGACCGGGATGATCGGTCTGTTCCTTCGTAAATGGGTTCCAACGAGGAATCCTTCATTAATACGCTTTAGAAAACAACGAGTGGACGGTTTAACGCAGCCTCTCCTCCGCTCTTTGTCTGAATGAGCATCTCATCGTGGTTCTGGCGTCGGACTGGCAGACGCCGTCCTGGGGGGGCGGTGCCGTATGAACTGTAGCGACAGTGGGGACGTCTATTATGGGTCAGCATAAACAGATCCTCTCCTGGTGGAAACTCTGGCAAACAGGCAAGATGAAGCAAAGGAGAGGGAAAATGATGGGGGGGCGGGGGGGTCCAGAGGACCATGCCAACCTCATGGAGGGCCACAGTATGAAGGCGGGGAGGGCAGGGGGCAACAACAAGGAAGGACGGCTGTTTGGGACGGCTGAAGAGAACAGGCGATGATTAGAATGAAACAAATAGACCCCCCCCCCCCCTTACCTGGTTGTATTTGGCATTGGCCACGTGTTTGGTTTCCATCCTGCCGTACTGAGGAGGTTTGCAGGAGAACTCGACGAAGAGGAGCAGCCGTTGGAAGATGGCCGGGTACATGACCTGCAGGTTCTCCGGTCCCACACAGATGGCCTGCAGCAGGGAACGGAGGAACAAACGCCGCTGATGTCACGCCACTGCACATCGCGTCGCGTAACGGGCTGGCTTCAGCGCCACGCGGGAGCAGATCCAATGCATCCCGCCATTTTATAACACCGGCAGGTACGAGAGGAAGCATGTTAAAGAACTCGGGCTCACAGGCAACGTACAACAGGCTTCCACAAACAGAACAATTACACAATAACTAATGACTTAGATTTCAGTCATCCAATCCGATTTTCATAAAAATCTAAATCACATTTAAGCTTTTCTATCATAATGAATCGAGGCACATTCCTTTCTAAACAATGTGCTTATTCAGCGGTTTATTATCAAGTATTTATTATACATAACATAAATGCATTTCTTCTGAATCATTCCCGTCTGTTAAGTAGCAAAAATGTTTGGCGTATCCGTTTCCTCGTTTCTCTGCAGCGAGTCGCTCATGGGAACAGCTTCCACCTTGTGTTCAGTCTTTGTGTTAAAAACAGTAGTTTGACCCCTTCGTATTTGTTTGCCCGTGAAGCGGGTGTGGGGGGGGGAGGGCTTTAATGAACGATGCCTTCGGAGCCTCTGTGAAGCTCATTTGTGACTCACCTTCTGTAAGACATCCAGAGAAGTGAGCACGGCTTCCTGCAGGCTGGTCAGCACGGCTTCGGTGTAGGAGGGGAGGATGAAGGGCGAGGCGTCGCTGCTGATGGGCACGGACACCGCCCCGTGGAGGATGACCCCCAGCTTCTTCAGGTCCTCCATGCTGAAGTTGGCTTTGATGTGCTGGTAGAGCGCTGGGAAGATCTGGATCAGCGCTGTGAGGAAGGGCTGGCTGGGGATGAAGGAGAGCTTCTCCGTCGGGCCGCTGGGGGGGCTTGTGCTGTCCGTCCCGGTCCGATACCACGTGTTCCACGCTGACCACCACAACGCAGAGTCTTCTAAGGCCGACTCCTCCCCCGGGGGAGGGGCCTGCAGCTCAGCGCCATTGTAGCGCGTGAGCCGCTCCACCAGTGAGTCTGAACGCACCAGGGGTCTGCCTGGACCGGACGCTGAGAGGGGGTCGATGAGGACCGGGGGGACGCCCATAGCGGCGAACGCATCAGCCGCCTTGTCGGAGTCCTTCACGGGCGTGACGATCTGAAGGATCTCTTGAAAGCTCTTGAGGGCGGCCAATGAGACCTCGTTGTTTTTGCTGAGGGCGGCCGACTGGATGTGGTTCAGCAGAACCTCCCAGGCCTCGAAGAAGTCACCTGAAAGGTACGGGTTAGCTTGGGTTAGCACGGGCTGCTAACAGTACATCAACAAAGACATCGCAGACACTGCTGCCTGTCCGGGCCTCATCTCAGTGTGAACATGAGCCTATTCTCTGGGACACCCCCCCCCCCAGGAGGACAATACAGGGGCCGTCCAACAATCACTCGATCCCAGCTGTGTGTCGGAGGAGCCTCTTTCTCCTAAGTGGCTTTACACGTTGGGAATGCGCTGCATGTCATAAGTCACTTCTTAGAATATTCAGATCCTCATTAGCTGCTCTTACATCACTCATATCTCCCTGGAACATTAATCCCGTCGACACGGGGCTGAACGCAGGCTAATACAGCCGGAACAGCTGCGCCCTGTCTCAACTTCTGATACGAGTGGCACCGATGTATGGATTTCAATATTGTAGAATTACTGTTATTGTCGTTGTTGTTTACAACACAGCGGTTAAAGGAACCTGATCATCTACTCAGGCTCCTATTGGTGGAGAGCTTTCTTTCTTTCTTTCTAGAGATTCACAGCGATACAGAGCTGCAACATTCTGCAAAACATCTGAAGTCATTAACAAAGAGCTGGAAACAGACAGGAAGTGGCTCCACACTTCTGGGTCACAGGGAAACACTGAGGTTCCACAGCGAAGGTTGTCGCTAAGAAAGACTTTAAAGTGACATCTTTGAGATCTGGACAGGCATTACGCGTCGCGAGCTGCACGGAGTCAGGAGAACCTTCATGTGTGGGAGTCTCTCAGGCTTCACGATGCTCACTTAGCTGTTGGAGGAGATACCGCCTCGTGTTGAAGATGCGCGCCACCCCGGCTAGCGTCAGCACCCACGTCTCCGCCCACTGCTTCTCAGCCGTGTCGCGCGAGTGGTGGATGAGGATGTTTCCTCCGCCAGACTCGATTTTCTCTTTGTCTGCGGTGGTGGACGCCGTCCTCACGCAGCCCAGCAGGTGGAACAGCACCTAGTGGCGGCAGGAAAGTTAGCCACCCTGCTGCTATCGAAAGATGCACTTGTTAGCTTTGATATATTAGCAAGATCTGTGTGCTGTTCCAGAATGAACCTTTTTATTCTAGGATTCCTCCTCCCACACAACTCAAGCAAATGAAAGGGGAACTTTCTCGCTACCTTCCAGACCACGATGTGCCATGTTGGCTGCTGCAGCAGAGTCCCGTGGGCAGCGATGGTGGAGAACAACGTCTGGCCAGCACTTTTACGCACGGCGGGCCGCGGGTCAACACACAACTCTCCCAGCTTGGCGTAGAGACACAACCACAGGCAATCGAAAGGCGGGGCGGGGTGGAAGGGCCTGTTCAGCGTCTCTCCTTTCTCCTGGGCTTGCTTCTGCACAGCCGTCTCCTCCCTCTCCAACTCCTGTGTGATGACTTCGCCTCTTTGGAAGAAGTAGTCTGAAATGTTCCACTGTGGGGTGAGAACGCAGGGCGCATAAATTGGACATGAATGTTGGGGGGGAAAACGCTTCAGGTGGTACTGCTATACTATTTCCATAAAGTAATCTTACAAACTGCCACACTCCAAGAGAAATAGTCCTGCAAACCGCAGATCGATATCAGGGATGGCGCGCCGTGAATAATGTATAACGTAGTCAGCAGAGTATTTAAGTGCTGCCAAATTAGATCAAATGATACAAATCAATAATACTGCGTGTCAAGCATACATTTCTATGTTCTCCGTTAGAGAATATAGGACACGTCCAGACCTGAGGATTCCCCAGTAACACCACATTATTCCATCTCAGAAGCTCCACAGACCAGTTCAGAAACTTTAATGTGATCATCTCTGCCATTCCTCGGCAGAGAGTCCCTGAACTCACCAGCAAGCCGATGGAGGTGAGGCTGATGTTGAGCTCCTGGTTCTGCAGGCCGAAGCTACCGGCGACATCCACAACGATCTGGAGGCACGTGCAAGGCATGGTGGGTAGGAAGTCCGTCACCACCAGCTGCAGGCACTGGAAGGCAGTTCGGATCAACGACTCGCTGAAAGGAAAGCGTTCTTTAAATTACTTTGAGTATTTATAGTAAAAACAGACATTTGGGGAGTAAAAAAAACCCCACATTTGCATATAAGGTGAACATTTCTCTAGTCTGGGAACTATTTATTCCATGTTTACTGTCAGTAAAATGCCTTCTTTAATAAATTTGGTCTAAAAGGTGAAACCACATCCCAATGTTAGCTGGTCTATTCAGATCAATGCATCACACCTGTAGTACCAGATCACTCGGGGTGAAGATGACTACCGGGTCTGAACGGCGTTCGTTAACTGCTCCTCTGCTCTTCGTACCCTTGATCATTCCGGATAGCTCCGATGACACCCAGGACGAGGGGCCAGCCAGGCCCCAGGCTGTCGCCCTGGCTCTGAAGGATCTGCAGGACGCTCTCCAGCTGTTTCTGCCGGATGTCTGCGTGCAGCACGTTGGACAGTTCCTTCAGGGGGTTCAGCAGCAGAAGCTGCAGCCGCTAAGGGGTAAAGAGCTCCTAATTAACGTATTAATAACGATGCTTAATGTTCAGAACGGCGTCCTTTCATCAGCTGGATGGGAATCAATGCCAACGTGGTTTTCCACCTGACCGGCATCTGCCAGACCTCGTTAATGTTCATCTTTCTCTGACATGAGTGGAGTATTCCTGCAGCCTGCAGCGCCACCTGCTGTTCATGTCTCGAGGTGCTGGTCTCTAAGACAAGCCTCGACACTGAACATCGTTGGTCATTCAAGGGCAAAGTCAAACACACATCATTTGGTTGGAAGTCAAATTCAAATTCAAAGTTTGATCATTCCAAAAAGGCAATTTGTTAAATTTACAAAGAAAAAAAAAATGTTACCGGCTGCTAATAGCAAAAATCTAAAAGTAGAAAATGTGAGTCCTCAGTCCTTGTGGCCTTTCTGCGAGGAGTTTGCATGTTCTCTTGTTTTTTCCCTCTCCTTTAGTACCTGATTGAGGGCCAGGGGGGGGTCGTGCGTGTAGGCCAGGCCAGCCTTGATGAGCGCAGTCAGCGCCTCGGCCCCCCACTCTCTCATCCTGGAGTTGGGGTGCTGACAGACCTGTGGACACATCACACAGACGCACATCACACAGACACACAGACCCGACGGGATGCAGAGGCTGATTTTAAGAAAGCTTCAGATGACCAATCAGAGCTCTCCGCTGCACGAAGGACGTCACCAACACAGTCAGCAAAGCACACAGACGCATTCTGGATTGGGACAGCCGTATCTTTTGAGGCAACGACATCTCGGTGCTAAACGCGTTGATGCAGAGCGAACGGATTGGTGGAGAAAAAGAAAGAGGCGGGACATTCAACAATTACAGACCAGGGGTCAAAGCTTACCTTCTGTAAAACAGACAGGAGGGCAAAAGAGAAGAGAGAAATAAAAGAGCTTAACTCACAAATCCACGCAGTAGAATATTAAACAACCAACATGGTGGTTTAAATGGCTCTAGTGTGTGTGTGTGTATAGATAGAGAGAGCAAGAGAGAGAGAGAGAGAGAAAGAGAGAGAAGATTATCAGCACTGGTAGGCCAGGCCAGGTCATTAACAGGAAGATGCCATAAATCCTGATTTAATGTGTGGGTAAATAATGTTGCTATGACAACCATCAGGAGTTCAATAATGCAAATTAATTTTGCTGAACATTTGGGGGGGGGGGTTGAGGTTTCACTAATATATCCTCCTGGGACCCAGCTTTGGATTAGCATGTCCTCTGTAATGGACAAATGTCCACTACAGAGGACATGCTAACTGGCTGGGTCTCAGGAGGATATAGGAACAAAGAGAAAAGATTCCAACCCATTATTAAATAATCAACCACTAATTTCATCACAGGCCATTTCTCTGCAGAAAGTTACAGAGGGAGAAAGGTACAAACACAAAAGGATGATGCCGTCTGCGCCTATAAAGAAGGCGTTACCTCCAGTAAGTGGCCGGTTAAAGGCCTCCACAGGATCTCTATACGGTCCATGTTCACCAGACCCGTCTCCAGAAGCTTGGCCACAGCAAACAGAGACGGCTCCTGAAACAGATCAAAGGACGTCCTGTAACACTGAAGACAAGAGTTCAACCAAAGCATATAAAACATGGCAGAATGCAAGCGGCTTCACCTTGTTGTTTCCATAAGCCATCTCCATGGCGTCCAAGGAGAGTGAACAGAGAGCGTTGATCAGGTGATGCAGGGACACATCGTCCAGGTACCTAAATCACACCAAATATATTGATCAGGCTTATTACCTCCGCCGAGGCGGGGGTCATGTAATCACTGGCGTAGGTTTGTTTGTTTGCGTTTGTTAGCAAGATAACTCAAAACGTTACAGACAGATCTTGATGACATTTTCAGGAAATGTTGAGAATGTTACCAGGAAAAGACGATTAACTCATTAAATGTCATTGAAATTTAAAGACTTCAATTAGGTTTGAAATTAAATTCTGCCTCTCTTCAACGGCCAATAACTCCAGAACGAAACACGGTAGGAACGCACTTCTCTTTCTTGATGAAAGAGACTTGAATCGTTCGTTTTGTAGGTTTGGTGTTTGCATAGTCATAGTACATAATATTCCGTAGGTCTTGAAAAATAGGGAAAAACGAGCAAAAGGTGCCGACACTCAGCGTACGGCTGAGCTGAAAACAGCTGGCACTGAATGAGTTAAATTTGATCAGTCACGCCTTAAACTCCTCACAAAAACATTATTTTATTTACTGACTGAGGCATGTATCCTTCAAATAATGTAGATGCATCCCTAACCCCTTTCAGTGAGAGTACGTCTTAATATCTACTGGTCTGGGCACTGGTTCTTACTGGGAGCTCTCGAATAGTCTGGACAGGATGTTGGAGATGACCGGCAGGTCCGTCATCACAGCTGTGGTCAGCACCTGTTTGAAATAAAGGCCAGAACCATTCAGTTAGCTCGTCGCCTTCGACCATGTAGCACGAAATGCTCGACACAGTTCACACCAAACTCACTGTAGTGGGTCCCTCCACGGCCCTGCCCGGTTTCAGGGCACCGCCCACCCCCGGCTTCAGCCCCAGGATCCACACCAAGTGCTGAGGGGATCAACGAGAGACTCTCAGAAAGAGCTGAGGCGGTTCTCCGTGAAACGCGGCGGCAAATAAGATCAGCCTAATTAGATTTAAAGCTAACGAGCTCTGGCCTGGTTCTGTAGCAGGTCGGGATCACGCCGAGAGTCTGGCGTGATCGTCTCCCGTCTCCCGTCTCATAAGCAGTTCAATTATTCATTTATGCATGTATAAATTCCATTTAGCCTGAAGCCTCCTGGTGGCGTCTTTGAGATATCCTGGCAGATGTCAGTCTGTGGTAAACTCAACTCAGGATTTCTACTCATTTGAATGAAAAACAGGTGAGAAAGTTCAGTGTGGGGGGGAGGGGAAGCCTGCGGTAATGAGCTGCAGTGAAAATGTGTGACGGGAATTTATGCCCATTTGCGATTAATCTTAAATGAGACTACAGGCCGAATTGAATATAGATTGATTAAAAATAGCAGTAACAGGTGCAAAAGGTGTGGGGAGGAGTTAGAGCAACGTTAGCGGAATTCAATATGCAGTGATACATTTCTAACTGTAAAGGACCAGTTCGATAAATCAGCACGCGTACCTGCAGCGTCGCCAGGACCAGCTGCCAGGATGTGCCCAGGACGGCCCCGTGGCAGTGGGCCAGGTTCAGCAGGGTCCGCATGCACTGGATGTTCTTGGCAGTCAGCTGACAGAGGAACAGACGGTTTCATTAGCGGACACGGAATAAGTAACAGAATAAGTAACAGACGCACGGTGCAGTTTAAGAGTTCCTGGGTTCCTTCTAATAACAGGACAATGGTCGACCCATCAGTAGTCAAAGTCCGCTTCAGTGACTGGCCTGCGTTCACAGCAGCTGCCGCTTACGCACGTCACAAGGAAACGTTTCTATGTAGGCGTTGTTGAAGAGACGCTCTGTTGTTGTGCAGATTAATGAGGAGGCTGGCTTTCATCATTTATTTATTTTTAATTCTATTTCCTGTTTGTTCTATGAACGAATGATGACAGGACCCCACGCAGCTCTACTTTAACACTGTTAAACATCTATAAAGAATGTATCATCCTTTGTGGCTGGCGTTTACATTCAGCACTTGACATAGGAGCGGACGCGTTCAGCGATCAAAGTGTGTCATCAGATGTTCCTCCCAGGTGTGAACAGAGGATTCTGGGTATTTCTCCGTAGCTTTGTTTCATGCATCGTCCTTATACGTGGATGGATCTTTGGTTTAATTTCGTTAATATTTTGTGCAGCCATAGCTTCTCCGTCCTTGCCGTCCTTACCACCACGGTGCCCTGGGGCTGGGCGGTGAGCGGCTGCCCCACCGCCACCACCTGCTGGTGGGATTCACTGGAGGGGCTGATAATCTGCACATTCTGCCCCTGGATGGAGTAGGCTGTGGAGAGCATGCACACACACACACACACACACACACACACACACACACACACACAGGAATCTTTCAGTCAGTAACATCACACTAACAGGTTTTATAGCGCCATGCAAGAATAGCTTCGTTAATTAACGACGAGGCAAACATCTATTGTGAGCTGAGACTCAATTTGCTGGATTTATCTCGCCAAGCTATTATGCAAATGTTAAATGTTGGAGCAGTTGGTTTGAGAACACGTGTGTGTGTCTCCAGACGCACTCTCCTCGACATTCCTAATTAGAAGCTGAAGTGAAAATGTATAGATTAATACAACGAGGTTTAGAGCCGCAGGGATTAGCATATGGGAGAACTCGGGTGCTAGTTAGCTACATTAGCACACATGAACCGAGGCCAGACTTTTAGCCGTGTGCGGTACGGCTACATACTTGCTTTCCACATGCCAATAATTAAAACTAACTCCACCCCAGATGGGTTCGATCATGCAGGTGTCCCAGGTGCGTTTGCAGCGCACCTTTGCTGGACAGGTTGGAAGAGTTGCTGTTCAGGACAGTCAAGGCGTAGTGTGGCGGAAGGGAGGCTTTGCAGATGGCTGTGATAAAGGCGTCACGGGGAGTCACCAGCCCCAGACGACCACACAGCGAGGCCATGGTTAGCTCCGCCTTCAGGATGTTCTCTGTGGCTGTCTCATCGGTGCTGAGGAGACAGGACAGTGTAATCTGACACCCACGCTGTCCCCATGGACATTAGCTGCGCAAAGTGTTAGCTTCCGAGAAACAGAGAGGTCAAACTGGCAGTTCTGTGGTCACTATTCTTTTTTCCCCCCATGTGAAGGAAAAGTTCTTAATTTTCCTAAAAAGGACTTTTGTATAAACTGCTTGTAAAAAAAAGAAAAATGCCCTCATGCAAAACGTAATTGAACAACTTTCAGACAGTAAAGAAGACATTTCCCTCCGTAGGGGAAATTAATTTTCCCTCGCTGGAATGCCAGATCTGTGCTTCCAGCCTAAATGCAGAAGAGCAGCTGGTGAAAAGGTCGAGTCCACTCACCTGGCGTCGAGCAGCAGTGACAGAGCGGCCAGGAGGCCACACCAGCAGGCGTTCACCATCTCCTCCCACACCAAGTGGGCTCCTGAGACAGATGCACCGAGAATATGTTTTAGGACTGTGGAAAAGGAAATATACCGAAGCCACAGGAGGCATCGGAAACTTCTAGCTAGCACCCTGAAGCCTAGCATCCTCTACATCCCGCATCTCCATCCTCACCTGGTTTCGGCTGCCGCTCCTCATCGGGATGCGCCTCCCTGAACTCGGCAGCTGCCTCCTCCTCCGTGGCCAGCTCTCTTTCGATCATGGAGGTGATGCCCCGCACCAGGTCCAGCAGCGCGCTGAAGGCCACGGACATGGCGTAGCCCTCTGGGATGGACGGGGGTTCCACCTTGTCCAGCATCTCCAAACTACAGGTTGAAAGACGGGGAAGGAGAGGGAAGAGGCGGAGCAGGAAGTGTGCATTCACAGTTCAATTAAAGGCTTGGTCCGTGAACAATCAAGGTTCCAGGGAGTAGCAGCACTTACTACGTGGCCTTAGCGCTGCCCTGGACGCTAACAGTCATGAGAGGGATCCAGGTGCCACGGTATTCAAATGCAGCCTGGGTGGTCAGGTTCCCACTGACCCCTCCTGTCCCAGGGCCCCCCTGTGCTGCCCCCTGGGCCCCCGAGCCTGACACAGAAGGTTGCAGCGGTTTAAAAGCTGAATGGAATCAAAATCAAAATGACGATTCGGACAGGGAACCGACCGGCAGGAGCACCGATGGCAGCAGCGTTTCCCACGTTGGGGACGATGAAGAGGGACTGGATAAAGGACCCGAGGGCATTGACAATGTCTCTGAACACCTTTGTGGAGTGTTGCTTCATGTCGTACGACTGGCAGAAGGAGCTGAGCAGAAAACAACACGCGGTCAGCACCAAAGACAGA
This sequence comes from Brachionichthys hirsutus, assembly GCF_040956055.1. Classification (NCBI taxonomy): domain Eukaryota; kingdom Metazoa; phylum Chordata; class Actinopteri; order Lophiiformes; family Brachionichthyidae; genus Brachionichthys; species Brachionichthys hirsutus. The sequence continues at coordinate 11,452,704 of NC_090901.1, forward strand.
TGGAGACAAATCACGAACAATAATCACCGCCTACCCACGTAACCATGACTACCTGCCGACTTTACGCTTAAAAGACATTTGACTGGACTAAATGAGGGCCACAACATTCATTTAAACATGCATCCAGCTCACAGGGTGTGGAGGCAAATGCAGGCATTAGAGGCTGATTTTTTTAGTTGATTTTGTTTCCCGCTTAAATCCAGTCTGAGGTGGAGAAACGGCTGAATTTTCACTTTTGGCTGTTCCTTTGACGCATCTCACCGTAATAAGTGAGGCCGCACACACAGCCGGTGGACCGATTCCACGGCCACCGCTCTCAGCCACTGCGGCTTCTCCCCGTCCAGGAACTTCACCAGCAGAGACAAGAAGATCTCACACTCCGTCACCTGGAAGACAAACGGCCACATCATAAACTTGAAGCGCTCAGGAAAAATCACGTAGACCCCGACGAAGCCGTGAAGCTCTTGGCTTCGACACGGAAGTGTGGAAAGAGACATATTTTCCTTTCACGGGTTGATCTGAAGCCACTGCTGTGATGGTTAAGCTCACCAGTAAGCTGTAGAAGTTCTTAATGAGGACCGAGACCACGCGCAGCAGCCTCATGCAGATGGGAAAGTAGGGCTTCTCCACGGGCGCCGGGGAGGCGGCGCTGCTGCTGCCCTGGCGGAACTTGATGTTGGGGGAGAAGAGCTTGATGACAAGGGGACACACCCGCTCCTTCAGCAGAAAGCTAAACTCCTGGTGCTAGGGCAGGAACAGATGGTAGAGAACGTACAGGTGGACAAAAAGAAAAAAGAAAAAAAAAGATCACACCAAGGTGAACACGCGCTTTCTAAACATCTGCCTTATGTGCGAATTCACCCTGAGTAAGTACCTGCAGGAACACGCCAGGAAAATCATTCAGAACAGACTCCAGCAGCTCCAGGCCAAACGTCCGGGTCATTTCTGTCATGCCCACCAGCCAGTAGGGGGCATCGGCGTTCACCAGCTGGCACAAGTCCTGCAACGAAGCAGCAATGGGGTATTTATTATGTCAACACGCATCACAGAGGTTGAAGATCCGCTGGAAGGATCAGCGAGTGAGAGATGACTGAGACGACAGTCCTGGATAGTCTCAAGATCTAATGGCAGGAGCCTGACCACGAGGTGATAGTAATCTGACCTAGAGCAGCCGGGAGAGGGTAGAAGACTGCCCTCTGATGGACGTACCTGGAACAACATGTATGCGTCTTTAGCGCTGGGCCTCAGTGTGCTGACAGACCGTCTGTTGGTGTTGCCCTGGACAGTAGGCTGCTGCTCCACAATGCCTGGGGGGGGGGGGGGGAACAACACAATGCATATTTTATATGCATGCTAGAGCTGCTATGAATTATCAAATAATGGAATTGAAAATTGTGTTTACTGATATCTGCAGTTAATGAAATTATAAACTATTTTTTTAGCAATCAGATTTATAAAAATGTGTTGATAACAGGAGACATTTCTCTGTGATGACCCCCCCCCCCCCCCCACACACACACACACACACACTCCCGACCTTTGAAACGCTCGTCCTCGGCTACCATCCTCTCAAAGACCACGGTAACGACCTGCCTGACGGTGGCGGCCGCCGTGTTGTTGGTGATGTTGTCCTTGGTGAAGTGCAAACGGAAACACAGCACAATGGCCTGGGCCAGAAAACAACAATGGTGCATTAGGCAAAACCTGCTCAAATGTGTTCACAGGACAGAAACAAGCATTACTGCCTCTGTGGTCCATCTTCAGGGGGTGTAAAACAACGTTGAGGGAGGGGAAGGAAAATCCTGATTGGCTGATGTGATGCCGCACAAACAGGAGCGTGGATACCAAATATATTTTATTATAAAACGGTTCAATAATAGAGGGAAGATGATTCACTGAAGGACAGAACTGTGTTACCGGGGAGATGAGGAGAACATTTTGAGGCCAGTCGGACCTGCCGTTAAAATCTATCCCGAGTGGTGCGGTCACAGTAAAGGTGCGAGGACACATTGAGGACACACCTGAGACCTCGGACATGTCACAGAACGACCACTGTGACGAGAAGCAGCCACCAAAACAGAACTGATGTCTCGCAAAGTCCGATTTGCATTTGATTAACCGATGCAAACGATGAGATTGGGTCCACATACCTGCCCAGGTAAGCGGCGAATGTCTGAACACAATGTTTCATCTGATTTGGCCACTGAACCAGTGAAAATAACCCTCAAAGGCCTCCAGAAATCCCTCTAAATTCTCCCTGCCTTCCTGTAAAGCCACTATTTTGGGGCCTTGGTGTAGATTTGATACAATTCTTGTCACAGTGAGTGATGCGTGTGTTTAACGGTGTTATTTCAGACAGGTCCACCTCAGATCGGATCACCCAGACCAAACATTAATACCAGTAATGACACACAGAAACAGTTTAATGAGAGCCACGCTGCAGCACCTTGGAAAGCACTTCATCGTGTACGACTGTGTTGGTGGTGAGCAGGACCAGAACCGTCTGCAAGAGTTTCAGCTCCTCCAGACCGTTCTCCATCAGCTGCCACAACATGTTGATGATGTTCCCCGCAGCTGCCTGTGACACACGCACGCACGCACACACACACACACACACACTGAGATCAGGTGCTGCCACTGCTCAGGGGTCGCAGCATCAGAGTTGGGTTCGTTAGCATCAGATCCAGCTGCTGCTTGGTTTGGTGCCACCCGATGCTAACAGCAAGCGACACAGCACGACCTTTATCGGGTCAAACTACCCATCATGCTCTTCTGTGAGCTGCTGGCTGGAGTCACAGGGAGGACTCGTTACTTTAAATTTAAGAAAGAAAGACACTCGTATTCTTTACGAGCGTCTTCTTTTTTTTTTTTCTTTACCTTGTCTGCATTCGTGCTCCACAGTGACGGACACAACGTCAGTCACTGCTGGAGTTCTATGCAATTTTTATTCTTATAGTGATTGTGACCGTCACCTGCCCTCTTGGCAGCCTAGCCTATTCCTATTTTATTGGTTTTATTACCTGCTTACCGCCGTAGAGGGCTGTGCACACCGCAGTGAACATACAACATGAACAAACAAAAAGTGACAAATACACAGTGTTCTGAGAAGAAAGTGCAATGGATTTATTTGTGCCCCTTAATTCTACCCCTTCCATCCAATCATCACCAAGAGTTGTCCCAATACACCAGGTTCACATTCGTCTCTAGAGGAAAGTATGGATCACCAAGTTCTCAGATCTGAAGAAAAAGAGAGAGAGCATAGTGAGAGCCACAAGCACTAACCCAGCAACCTCCACTAACTCGGGGCTGGAGTGGTGGATCTGGCATGCGTGAAACCTCCACCTAAGAACGGGGCAGCCATCCCGGACCCAACAATGGCGACATAAGCCCCCAGATCACCCCAAGCAGCTACAGCAACCCAAGAACGACCACCATGGCCCCACCAGAGCCACACGCAGAAGAACCAGTCCAGGGCCCGGGGGCAACTTACACCAACACAGCCGACGAAACCTAGGCCAGCGCAGCGGCACGGGGCACAGCGGGCCGGCCTGGCGCCCCACCAGCACCCAACACCACTCCCCCCCCAACCACCCGCCCCCCTCCCAGCACCCTCCACCCATCCCACACACCCCCCACAGTCCCCCAGCCCCCCCCACGGCCCAGCCCCCCCCCACCACCGCCCCCCACCCCCCGCGCCCCCCCGCCCCCTCCCCCCCACCGCACCCCCCCCCCCACCACCCAACCCACCGCCGAGCTCGGGCAACCCCCCAACCCAGCGAACCAGCGTCTGGGGAACGGGAGTAGACAGTGCAGGGGCTTCAGCCCTATCCGACCCTACACAGCCATTTGGGAGGAGAGTATTATTCCCTGGGATGGAGAGTAGGGAGCAGGAGGCCGGACCACCGTCCCACCCCAAGCCCAGCCCGCTAAGGCCCCACATGCCGCGCCAAGGCCAAAAATAAATAAATTGATTATGATTTACGAGCGTCTTCTTAATGACTCGAGCAGGACGCGAGTCCGGACTCTGTGCTCCTCGGTTCGATCATCAGCTCGGTGAGATCATCTTATTTGTTTATGTTTTGTTGAGCTGCACCCCCCCGGTGTGGCTGGTTTCTGGGGACAGAGTGATAGATGGATCGCTAGACTCCAAAGCCGTGCTCTCACCTCGGACACCACCTCGTGGGACATAAGTCTCTGGATGGCAGCCAGACAAAGCTGGGCGATCTTCGGCTCTTTGGTGCCGCAGCCCATCAGGAATGGCTGGACGACCTCGGAGCTGTTCTCCTTCAGAGCTGCAGGGACAGGACAGACGGAGGAAATCAGGTTCTGGTACCTGGACAGAGGTGCCTCAGGGTTTGTGTGCGATCATTATCGATTTGCTCGACAAGAAGAAGTGGCTGAATTCTGGAACGGATCTGGAATAAATGAGCCGATTGAGGAAAACCTTTTATTCGGGGGTCTTATTCAGTCCTGCTTCAACTACTTGATGGATCACCAGGAAACTGGGCACAAGCAGAAGTCAGTGAAACATTTGTCTCATCCGCTAAACTAAAAGCCTTTCTGAGCAGAGTTCCTCGATTCTAGTTCACAGTCAAGTCATTTAAATCTGGCGAATTTGCATTCATTAAATTAGGAGAGGATGTGCTACAGCCTCCTCTGAGATTCTGGTCATAATCGCAGCCCTGATTTGTAAAACAACGGAAAATAAAAAGAGAAACGGGAAGAAAACTCAGAGAATACGACGGTCAGTCATTCTGGATGCTCGCTCACCCGCCAGTATGTCTGCATTCCTGGCTGCAATGGTCTTTATCTTCACGATGCCAGACTCTGCAGCCTTGAGGGGGGGCAGAAAGGACAGAGCAGACATTTAGATTTGTTAGAAAGTAGAACAAAAGGTTCTGCAAAGGCAGATTAAGGAGGGCTGGCGAGTGCCGGGACGGCGGGTTTAAAATCACCTTTCTATGGAAAAGACAACAAAGTGTAATTCAATCATTGTTCCACCAAAACCAAAAGTAAAACATGACTCATCATCTTTATGTTTGATTAAGGACAAGACATCCAAACCCAATCCCTGCTATAAAGGATCACCAGCAGCAGGAAGGAATAACGGAACAGCCGAGCTATCCGACGGCAAACACGACTGCGTCACTCGTCATTTGAACAGCCTCAAGGTCGAGACGCCGGTCGAGTCGACAATCAGGGCCACACCGTGCTGTGCTCCTTCTCCTTTGTTCCTGCAGACCCACTCGGAGGTCACTGCAGGGCAACGAGGACAGAACAGCCTCAGTCCGCTTCCTGCCCCCAGAGGCCAGGAGCACCACAACCTGAGGCGGCGCCAGGACGGCAACCTCTGGGATAGCACTGGACTCCATTCTTTTTTATAGAGGAGATCCTCAAAGCAGCATCAGTCACCAGATCCTCGCGTTATGCTGAGCACCGCTTCGTGCAGCAAATAAACCGTCCTGTTGAGCCACACAATGCATTCCCGTCGTGCTTTCATTAATGCTGCACATTCTCAGGTTCGATTTCAGCAGCCACACCTGACAGGACTCTTCCAGAGAGGAGAGACGGTTACCTGGTGGTTTTCTTTCCTCTTGGTAAAACCAATCAACAGCACAGCAAAGAGTAAAGCCCACCAGTGACAGAGAGAGGCTCTGAAAGTGACGTTCAGAAATCGTAAGACAGAACCTGCTGGCCGTGGAGCGATGTTGCCGTGGGAGACGGCTGGGAAATGTGGGAGGAACTGGAATGGTAGAATGCAAGAAAGGCATCCTTGTACTTTTCATAAGGCTTTGGCAACAATTTTTGACGATTCACCAACAAGCATGACAGTAATTACAGATATTATCTTTAAAAGTGGGACGTAGAGAGAACGTGCCAACACAAATACAGCAGCAAGTACACAATCAGCAGAATCATATCATCGCATTCAGTCACAACATAGTGATCCAGAGTCTGAGTGGTGAGGTCACAGGAAACACAGCTGATTATAAATCAATAATGGAGGAGACGCTTCAGGAGGAGGCCCCTCAGCAAGGGCCAGCAAACGGCTTCAGACGCTGCACAAGATGGGTGCTTTAATGTTTCGGCATAAGGAGGTGCTCATCCCCTCTGAGATCAGGATTTCTAATGCCTTTCCCTGCCTCTGAACGCAACCCACCTCCGATCTCACGGAGGTCAAAGGCCAATGACCAACAGAAACTAGGCATCAAGTCCTCTGGAGGATAGCCCGAGCTCACAAGGGGCTGCGCTTGAACGCCATGCCTCTGACACTAACATCATCCACTTTAAACGCGAACAGGCATCGTAGGAAAGGGCTTGCGTTGTGATCTCTGGAGCTCTACAGTCATTAAATGTTCATAGTTGAGGTGATGGCGAGGCCCAGTGCGCCAGGAAATCTATGTCTATACCGGCCAGCTTATAATGAAGCGCCACGCTCCCTAAAGAACCCTAAAGAACCCGTCTGAGGCACAAACCAGTGCTGAACTATATAAAAGGTGAGACCTGAGGGAGAAACTAAGCTGCTGGAGTCTGATATGCAGCTGAGCTAGCTGATGAATATTACCATGGCCTCAAAATCCCCACAAACAGAGCGGCGTATTTGCTAATGGCCTGTGGGACTGCTTTGTGTATGCAAGCAGGGAACTGCGTACAGGGAGAGTGAGATAACGGCGGTTCAGATAAAACACACCATCTATGCTTGGTGTGTTCCACCGACAGGTAATTGATAGAAGAGCATCTGAAATCTCCCCAGCTTGATAGTAATGTGTACCTTTTAGCCACTACATTAAGTTTAAATAAAGATGAAAACACATTTCAGGTGCGAACCACTAAAAGCAGAGGATGTTATTACAGAGGCTTGTTTGACTCCTGTCTTCTGAATGACAGTCTAACACATCCTTGCACTATTTTCTCCTCCAACTATGTCACCAACACGGACACACAATGGAGGCAGTCAGCAGGCAAACAATGGATCTTTCCAGGGAATAAAAAAAAGAAAGAAAGAACGGCACACTTTGAAATGTAAATCAAAACAGCAAATAACAGAGGCCAGCTAGAGGTCAGATGGTCATTGTCCAGTCATTCTGAACGCACAAATGTGAATTTATGCCTTTCATGAAAAGATTTTTTTTATCTTACAATGTAGGAGTGAAAAAGTGATGCACAATTTGCATCCGTACTTGAACTTCCCTCAAATCGATTGTTCCTTGACCAAACCTACTTTACTTTTGCCTCGCCACAGCAAATCAACGTTCTCCACTTCACCCTGTCCTTTGCTTCGTCCTCCCTCACTACGTCCATGCATCTTCTCCCGGGTCGATATAACCTCCACTCCTTCAAAACATTTAATCAAAATCCATTGCAAATATTTTGGTAGATCTTGCACGACATCCTCCAGCATTCCTGCACTAAGAAGTTCATCATTTCTATACTTGTAAAAGTGAACAAAAACGCGACTTGAGCATCACTACGGCAAAAATAATATGTGCACAACGGAGAAATAAAGCTAAGCTCAAATAAGATGCAAAAGATATTCCCCAATATAAGCAAACCCCCTTAAAATCCGCCACGCAGGGTGCTTTGTTGTCATTTGGGTGTACTGGACCTTTAAATGTGATGCTAACACCCAGACGCCAGTCAGAACTTGTGGTTAGCTAACAAGATGCTTACATGTAAATAAAAGGGTGGCTCAGCTGTGTTCATTTGGGTCGATTCCGGGATAATGTGTCTGAATGTATGACATTATCCAAACCCAGAAAACGTGACGGGGCGATTTAGAAACTCCTTTCAGTCTTAGTTTGGTGGCTGGTTGGCAGGAAGGCCCCGCAGCTGAACTTTTAATATTTACACGAACACCTTGCGGGTGTCCGCTTCCCACAGAGGCCCGGTTGTTGATGACTATTTAACTATAATGTATAATTAACAATATTAAAAACCCAAACATACACCCATGTAACGACTTAACTCGCCGGCTAACCTCTTTCACTGGGGGGAATTTCTTCTTGCACTCCATGGACAGAGACCGCAGGTCCGTCTGCATGTTCTCCAGCAATTTCTTCACCGCCTCGGGGCTGCTGGTCGACATCTTTGACGGTGTCTTCGATGGAAACGTCAAGAAACTTCAAACGATAAGGAATGCCGAAGCGCAGTCGCCTCCAACCCATCCACAAATGGAGTGTAATCCGCGGATACTTTTATTCGGCTCACATGGAAAATGAGATAAACCCGCCGCGGTCCGTTGAGATAGTATCCCACTTCTCGGCTTCGACTAGCCGCACAGCGACGCCACCGTCATCCGGTCCTCTTCTTCAGAGCGCGGAGACTTCAGGCTTGCGAAGCCGCATCGTTCCAGTTTATTTCTGCTTCTGAAGGCTCCTCACTAATCGAAGATATTAGCTCAATTGAAAAGTCTGTCATCAGCGGCCGACAGCGCCACTTTCCTTCCCACAATGCCTTGTTAAACAGTGACACGTCATTCCGACTTCCGTAAACACTGGCCGATAGAGGAAAAAGACTACAGCGACCCCTGATGGACAATCTTCATACAGCATGATTAACGATTGGCATAGACGACTGGATAAAGGCTGACAAACGTAGACATTTCCCGCATGTTTGTTTATTTGTACATCTCAAAACAAATTTGCATTCATTTCTATGAAGATTTTCTTTCTTTTTGGAAATCAATTGTGACTTTTTTGCAAAAAAGACGCCAAACTAAAGAAATGCACAGTGAAATGATGGAAAGTTTTCTTAATATTAGTGACGCAGCAAGATTTTATTTGCAGAGAAAGCTTTATAAAACGGAACATTCTATTCTAATAAAAAAATATAACCGATCTTTAAGGAGACACAGCCTGAAGATCATTTTACAGCAGAAAGTGAATTTGGAATGAAATCATTCAACCAGCCTCATTCATATTATTTAAGTGGCACAGCTCTCTCCTCCAGGCACTTTATATTCGGACTTCATTTGTATGATTGAATCACATATAAGGCTAATTAGATTCATATTAATAATCAGAATATTGGAGAAAATATATGCAATACATTCATGCAAGTTTGCAATGCTTGGAATACCAAAATAATGAATACAATTAATATATTAAATATAAAAAAGCTTGACTGTGTTGATTGTGGTCAGTTCAGCTTTGAAATCCAATTCCTACACTCCTATGTATCGGTTATTAGTATGCTTTTAAGAGAATACAATAGATCCTGAGATGATAGCGCTCTACTATGAAGCCAAACAGAGCTGGCCTGTATTTTGTGTGCATTACAGAAGTGCTGTTATTCAAATGAACCTTTGTGAAACATGCATTCATGTGAAGCATAATTTCCTCCAATCACAGGAGAAGCTAGAATCCAATGCAATGTCATGTTAGACTGGGTGAACATTAGCAATGTCCATAATAGGAATATAAAGCTTCCTTAGAAAGCAGACATGATCAAATGTCCATTCTTGGCCGCTACTTTGCAACAACGTTATTTTTTTATTTAAAAAGACATATGACTCTGCCACCGGCCAATGAGACGGCGACCAAACAAAACCTCTCTTAACAAGATTGTCATCATGCTGTGTGTTGCAGGCTGTGCAAGAAGGGGAAAGCTGCAGCAGCAGATCAGCAGTTACAGGGAAGGTGACAAGTCAGATGCTCCCTTGTTGGGCGAGGTGTTGTCTGAGAGAGTTCGGAGCCCAGCCCTCCAGTCTCTAGCAGTTAGACTCCTTTTCATCTACAGGGAAGTAGCCATCCTTCGTGGGAAGCGACTTCTGATGGAGCGTGTCGCCTTCTGCTGCCAAGACGGCCTGCAATCTCTCCTGCTCCTGCTTCGTCTTCGGTAGCTCGATAGAAGCAGTGGTCAAGAGAACGAGACGCTGGAAACACAATATTCCCAAAGCAAAGGAAGACTTGTAATAGGCTGTACATCTATATTCAGATTTACAGGTTAAACCTGATACCAGCAGTCGCTCCTCAGCTGCAGTTCAGTTACTATTGAAGTTTAAAAGTACGTTTCTGTGTTGGTGAGCTAGGAAAGGCTACCTGTCTCAGCGTTCCTGGGGTGGAGTACAGCTTCACTGCCATCCACACAGGGATACACAGCATGGAGGACAGGGCCAGGATCCAGCCGATGGCATTGCCCCACCATGGGTATAAATATTCATTGTTGTACTTCAGCGGCGAGTACTTGATTAAGGCGAAAGCAAAGGTTCCCTGAGAATAGAGACAAAAACATGTTACCGTTCTGATGATACTTTTCATACTAAAATATCTACAATAGTATAAAATAATTCATGAAAATAGCAACAAGCTTTAACATGAATGCTCTTTATAGATACACAAATATAGGAAATATTCAAATTAGAAAAGCACTCAGAGAGCTCAGACCTCCGCCGAGCAGCTCATTCCCCTTGTAATTAGATTTACATCTTCCACATGGTGATCTGGATCATCATAAAAAGGTTATAAATTGACCGCAATGTTACTGAAACTTCAAAGTGATCCAGAATCCAGGATCACTTCTAGATCATCACCAAAATGTAATAAACTGTTCCTAATACCATTCCTAACAGTTCCTTAAAATTTCATCAAGATATGTGTGTACCCTTTTAAGTTATCTTGCTAAAAGACAATCAAATCAACGCTGGTTAAACATGTCCGGCGGCCTTGTGGTGGTGATTGTCTGTCTCTGTGTTGCCCTCCGAGAAACTGGCTGCTGAGATAGGCTCCAGCTTGGCCCGCGACCCGATAACAGACAAAGCGGTTGGAAAATGAATGAATGAATGAAACACAACCTCTTCGGAGGAGGTAATTCAATTATTTTTCCATTTGAAATGCATTTTGAACAATGACCAGCAGATGGTGGTCTTCTATGAAAAAAGTGTCGTAGAAGTGTCTAAAAACCTACAAAGCATATTGCAGGGGTGAAGAAGAGCCAGCAGTACTTGATGACAGGGCCAGGGCGATAGCCAATCATGTCCTCTATGTTGTCATAGAAACGGTCTGCTCCTGTAAACAAGGAGAAGTGAGTTATCGTGCAATAGATTTCATGACAGATGAAATTGCTACTTAGAAATCAGCTAGATTTGTCACTTTTGCACATGAAATTGCGCTAAAATTCTCATCACTCAGTCTCATGCCTGAAGGAAAAACACCTGTTCAATTGGACTGATCAGCCGATTGTAGGACGCAGAATAAGAACTGGATAAAAAGAAAATCCCTTCATGCTTTACCAAATAGCCAGAATGAAACACTCACCATAAACCCAAGCGATGCAAACAGTCTCAAAGAGAGCTACGAAGAGCAGGCACATCCCACTGGCTGCATAGTAGTCAAAGAGCTGGAAGACATACATGCCCCCCTGTGGAGACAGGCAGCGGGACATGACTCTGTAGGGTTAACGAGTGAACATCACCTCCCCCAGAGTGTGACGGGCAGGAAGGAAGAAATCTGTGCAGAGACCATTCTCCTCTGTCGCATCATCACCAGTCAGACAATGATGTTTATGAGTACATTAAATGTGTGCAATCAGAAAACAAACCCAAAGTGATGGCGCCCTACCAGAAAACACACCTGTGTTTGGATCGGAGTTTGTCCACTTTGAAGACAGTGAGACGCAGAGGGTGTTTTAACATTACAATTTCAAACCAATTGCCTTATTTAACAACATAAAACAGGGTAGAAATAGGAGATTTTGATTTCAATTTTTGTTTTTATTTACATTATGTTGTGACTTAGGAGACCAACCTCTGTCAACATGATGAGCCCGATGAGGAAGGACACCACAGCCACCGCCAGGATGAAGAGCTCCCTACGGTTCTTACGCCGGAAGGTTGAGGGGTACATGTCTACTACGGACGTCACCAGGCTCTCCACACATACAAACTGATCAGGACACACATAATACACGTCAGGTGTATTTGTTTGACCGGTACATGTTTTAATGCTTTAATATTCTGCTGGTCTCACCTGACTGTCCAGTCCTAGAAAGACAATCATAATGAAGAAGCAGCAGGCCCACAGAGGAGAGAAAGGCATCATGGATACAGCGCGAGGATAGGCTATGAAGGCCAGACCCGGACCTGAGTCAGACAAAATTAAAAGTCCCGTTATGAGTTATAGTCCATCAGAAACATCTCTAAAGACACAGAGGCCAGTGAGAGGCTTAAGGAAATCGATTCAGTCAAACTTTGAATTGGGTTTTCTGTCTCAATTATTCAACCAAAACTAATTTAGTCAATGGTGTGAATGCATTAAAGAAAAACCAACCAGATTCAGCCACTTCTGAGATGTGCAAATTCTGCTCGTAGGACATGAAACCCAGGATGGAAAAGATGGCGAATCCTGCAATAAAACTTGTACCACTGTTCAGGAAACAGAGGCAAAGGCAATCCCTGGAAACAACAAATAAATTATTTCATAATGATTTTGAGCAACTGCTGGTTTATTTTAAAGCTGTCGAAATGACTTCTGTCCTTTCCTGTAGCAGTTGTTCTTATATTTGTTGTAGCTTCCCAGCGCGGTGAGACAACCCAGGCAGATCGCAAACGAGTAGAAGATCTGAGTACCAGCGTCCATCCACACCTTAAGATGGATGAGAGGAAAAGTCGGTAAACAAGGGGAAAAAATTAAAACAAAAACACCCCAGAGAAACAGAAAACATGCAAACGGTTCCCAGGTCATGTCACAGACGCGTATCGCTGCCATGATGATGTTCATTCATTTTCTTTTCCGCTTTGCAGGTCACGGGAGTTGCTGGAGCCGATCCCAGCTTGCTATGAGCGAGAGGCAGGGCACACCCCGAATGCGTTGCCAGCGCATCACGGGGACATACGGAGACAGACAACCATTCACACACACACACACACACACACACTCATTGCTTTGGTTACATGTGAAATTATTGTGTACGACTCTGGAGCTGCATTATCTCAGTAACAGATAGGGGGCAGTGTCGTGTCTCCCTCAGATACAATCAATCAATCAATCAAATCTTTATTTGCAGACACAATGGTCCAATTAAAAAGCACACATAACATTTACAACATTTACAACGTTTACATAGTAAACACAGTAATCCTATAATAACATCAGGTACCAATGACACCAAATACCTGAGTTAAACTTCACAGCACTTAGGCTTGGCTGAGTCAGTGTTCTGATGATGTCATTCCCTGAGTCATGCAGCCGACATATAAACCTGTATGACAGGTGCCTAAGCTGAGCATTAAGGGCGTTAACCCCGACAACACAGAACATCTCACTGGCGCTGGACCATCTTGGCTTCCTGAGAAGTATCCGCATGCAGTCATTGTATGCCACCCTCAACTTCTGCATGCTGGCCTGTTTGTACTTGATCCACAAGGGGGCAGTATAGAGCGGCGTACAAAAGGCCCTGAAGAGGGTGACTTTGCCCGCTTCAGAGCAAAAACTAAATTTCTTTTTCAGCATGTTGGCCTGCGCATACAGCATCCGCCGCTGTCTATACATGTCATCATCATCTCCCAGCTGGTCATTGATGATGTGGCCCAGGTATTTAGTTCTGCTGCAGACAGACAGCACTTGCCCTGACAGATAAAATCTTGGGAAGTCCAAACCCTTATCCTCTCTCGTTCTGCAAACCATGACGGCACTCTTCTTGGCATTATACTTTACATCAAACCTGATACCATAGCCAGTGCATATGTCCAGGAGCTGCTGGATGCCAGCACTGCTCGGTGACAATATGGCCAGGTCATCAGCATACATGAAGTGATTGATCAAGGTGTCACCAAGCATACATCCAGTGTTACAGCACTGCACAGAGAGATCATGCATGTAGAAGTTAAAAAGCACCGGCAAAAGAAGCCCACCCTGGCGGACACCGTTCCCCACAGTAAAAGGAGGAGAGACCACATTACCCCCCCTAACCTGCATGGTCTGATTCGCATACCAATATGCCAGGATTCTAAGAAGACAGTTTGGCACACCTCTCTCCCTCAGCTTCAGGAACAGCTTCCGATGGTTCACACGGTCAAATGCCTTAGAGGCATCGATGAAGCCCACCAATACAGAGGAGTCTTTAGCCTTATACATGTCAATCACTTCTTTCAGACCATAAATACACATGTCAGTACCATGCTTGGTTTTAAACCCAAATTGATTGTCGGTGGTGTTAAGAAAAGGACTTAAGCGAATCAATAAGATTTTTTCTAAAACCTTAGAAATTACACTAGCAAGAGCAATCGGCCGGTAGTTATCCAGGCTCCCCACCTTGCCTGTCTTATACAGATCAGGATCTGGATCGAGTTGCACAAACTGGTGAAACATCATGAACTGTTAACAACTGGGCAATTCTAAGGCCGTTTTTTTTTTCTCAGAGTTCAATGCGATGCATCAAATGACGCTTCATCTCTCTCACTACTTGGGAGATACTTACTGGGCCTATAGTTACCTCAGAGGGAGGTTATGTTTTTGACTGTGTTTGTTTGTTTGTGTTTGTTTGATTTAGCAGGATTACAGAAAAACTGCTGGATGGGTCTTGATGGAAAGAAATCTGAATACAAGTCTGGATACAAAAAAGAATCTGGATTTCCCCCATTTACTTATAATGGAGGCTTTTTGAAATAAATAAATCAGATCTTGTTAAATATTATTTCAATTAATTCAAATATCACAGTCAGAAAGGGGTCCTCTATGCACTATCTTGGAAAACGTCTTCTGGATCTGATCCAGAATGAGGTCAGGAAAAAATATAACATTTTAAAATTGAAAACTCCAGTTATGGATTCAAAAATCAGTTAAAAATAAACTCTGATTCACTTCTACTTTTCATGGTTGGTGTATAAAGATACCAAGAACAATTTAGAACCTTTTGGTGATTATCCAGATCACCATGTGGATGGTGTAAATCCAGTTAGGAGGGGAATGAGCTGCTTGGTGGAGGATTGCGCTCTCTGAGTGCTTTTCTAGTTTGATATGAAACAATTCAGGAAGGTCACCTTCTTAAAATGTTGAGCATGGTGAGGGTGACTGTATAACCAGGGCTGGTATTACAGGACATTCACACCTGAAAGGAAGCAAATCTTCCAGCCTACCTGTGGGTCAGACAGGCGTTGAAGGTCTGGGTAGAGGTAGAAGTAAATTCCTCTGGAGGCTCCTGGCAGGGTGACCCCTCTGATCAGAAGGATCAGTAGCATAGCATAGGGGAAGGTAGCTGTGAAGTAAACCACCTGAAGAGAAACGGCATCACCTCCTCATCACACACGTTTCTCCAACGTAGCAAAGACAAAACTCAAGTATGTGTTTGAGCTCAAATTTTCAGTTATGTGGTGTCAATTCTGCAAGAACAGATGTATCTAAAGCTTCTCAGAAATGTTCCTGAATGAATCATGAATGGAGTACAGGTTCCACCTTTCCGGTAGACTTGACTCCCTTCCAGATGCAGAAGTAGCACATAACCCACGCAATGGCCAGACAGATGACCAGGTCCCAGTTCAGAGAGCCGAGGTCATGAATTCCTGATGATATCCTCAGAACTCGTCTCCTGTGGGACGCACAAAAACAAAAAGGGATTACGGCCTTTTTAGCTGTGGTCTAAAAATAAACATTATAATGGACTGTACCTGTAAGAGAAATGTTTTGAATAGTTTGTGAGCTTGTTTAAAACTATGGAATGTAGTGAGGTTTAAAATATATAAATAAATCAAATCAAATAAAAAGGCACTTACTCCCAGAACTCAATAACAGGAGAGGTGGCGTTCACATGGCGATCCATGGAGCTGTTTCCCTTCTGGAATGTCACACAGGAATCTTGAATGAAGGACCAACACAAACAAAAACGACTTTAAATCATATGTGTTTTTGTTTTTAAATCTTGACTTTTAAATTTGTGGCCGAGAACCTGAAATGACGCAACCATTAGATTTAGGATGCATTCGTCAGCATCAGAATAAATATCAGCACATCATTGGCTTAATGCTACCATGCTAGCGTTCAACAAATCTTTACCATGTTTGCCATTTTATTTTGGGGTGTTGATATTGAAACCTTTGTTGAGAAGCACTTCACACAAATTACAACTGATGCTGATTTAAATAGCATTATTTTATATGTCATTTAGTCCAAAACTAGTCCAAAATAAATGGACATGTTACTGCGTAAAGTTCACATAAGTATTGGAAAATAACTTTCTGATGTTTTGTTTGGTGCTAGCATGTTAAGGTTTGAAGTCATTTGGACAAGAGCTAATGTATCTAGTTGGGTGACCCTGACCAGGTCTCTGACAGAGGCCTGGTGGTTCTCCGTCTCACCTGTATTCCAGGTGTTGTTGCAGGAAGCCCAGGGCAAATCCCAGGTGAAGGAGTGGGATAAGAAGAAAATGGCCCAGGCTAACACAATGACGTAGTAGATGTTAAGCAGAGCGACAATGACCTGAGTGGCATAACCCAGTCCTGCAAGAAGCACATCGAGTTTATTACTGTTTGAGAAAAATGAATAAAAATACAGAAATAACAGATTTTTTTTTAAATGCATGTATCCACTATTTCTTCCAAAACTATCATTTTTGGGAGAAAGATGGGTGGATTACCTTCAAACAATGGGCAGATTTTCCTCCAGGCGGTGATGCCACCCTCACTGGTGTACTGGCCCAGAGATGTTTCCAGTAAGAAGACTGGGATGCCACAAGCAAACAGGAAGATGAGGTACGGGATGAAGAAGGCTCCTATACATAAGGGGAATGGAACAGTTCACTCAGGCAGCTTCCATGTGCTCTCAAGCAGTATGGAATAACAGAGACAAATGACCTGAGCTGCTCTGATTTAATAACAGATTTAACATGGAGTATTAATTACATTGGTCCCTCATTCATCGCGGGGGTTACGTTCTAAAAATAACCCGCAATAGACGAAATCCGTGAAGTAGTCAGCTTTATTTTTTTACAATTATTATATATGTTTTAAGGCTGTAAACCTTTTACCACACATGTTATATTGTGCACTTTAAAGCCAAAAGGACTTCCACCCCTGCGCCCTCTAATTGGATATCTCATAATGGCATGGAACGTTTCTGGTCCCTTTCTTGAATGCTATTGGACACGTGAGCTGTCAGTCAAAACCATCAATCCGACGCATCATTTTCTTCCGTCACGAAGTTTGTGTGAGAGGACAGATGTTTGGTAAGTTAGCGAGCGTTAAAATATGAAATTAGCCCCAAATATCTGTGTTTTGTGTGTATCAATAATAAATTGTGTTAACTGTTAATCTTTACTGTTGAAAGGTCCATTCTCTCCTGATTTGACTTGGCTGTGCTACAGCAGAACACAATGTGCGTTCAAGCACTGTAAAAGAAACATGCAAAATTGCATTAAAAAACTCTGCGAAACGTTATATTGAGGGACTACTGTAGCTCATTTTCATGACATATTAGTCAACGTAATCTGGAATCACCCATCATCATGCAATTTATCACTAACTTTTCTCAAGAGTTTCCAGAGTTTTTGAATTTTTGGTTGTAAATATTTTGGCTCTGCACTGCTTTTTAGAGGGAAACTGCGGTTATGCATACAAGTCAATAAGACTAAAATCTGACATTTGGGTATTGAAGGAGGCCCAGTAAAGAAACCAGGGATGAGTACTCACCTCCTCCATTTTTATAACACAGGTAGGGGAAACGCCAGACGTTCCCCAGGCCGATAATCTCTCCAGCCACCGACAGAACAAATTCTACTTTGTTGCCCCACTGACCCCTGTCTATCATCTTCTCCTCAGTATTGGACACAATGTCCAGTGGCATGCTGTGTCCATTGAAGGGATCTCTCTTTGATAAGGTATCCATGTCATCTTTGCTCCCTTCATGTAAAAAAAAGAGGAAATTTTAAGTACAAAGAGGAAATGGGGCATTGTGAAGCATCATGAAGCTGAACAGGAACAGGAAAGCAGTTTTTTTGTAATCCTTCTAACAGACTGACAGACATGTAACCTCCTTGGTGGAGGTAACAAAACATGGAACTGCATAGTAATAGCGCGTGTATTTGAAGACTGGTTGAGAGAGGGGAGAATCACTAATCAAATATGTCTGCTCGTTAACATGGGTCACTCCCTGTTTAGGATAAAGTCCGTTACAGCTTCCTGTTCCATGACCCGACGAACGGGAAGAATCCCCCTCTGAGGAGGAAACAACCAGGTGATGGTCTGCGCTCCCTCCTGTCACGTTGCATTACCAGCCCTCTCAGCCACTCTGCTCGCCCTTTTCTTCCCTTTGAAACACACTGCTGTCGCTGCTGCAGTCCATATCCAATGTTAACTGGTCTTCAGGAGACGTGATTGAATTAATTTGATTGCATGAATTCACATCAAACGGACACTTCCCTCTTTGACTTTCAAAATCATGCTGTTTGCTGCG
Source organism: Brachionichthys hirsutus (assembly GCF_040956055.1). Classification (NCBI taxonomy): domain Eukaryota; kingdom Metazoa; phylum Chordata; class Actinopteri; order Lophiiformes; family Brachionichthyidae; genus Brachionichthys; species Brachionichthys hirsutus. The sequence continues at coordinate 11,471,084 of NC_090901.1, forward strand.
TGACCTGGTCTCATAAGGTCAGTGTTGAAAACAACAAGGCTGGGAATCACATCTGGCTGGAGGCCTTGTTTGAAGCCACCTTCAGTGATGTGCTCCTCCATGGCAAAGGGCAGAGGTGGAACACAAATATGACTCTATGTGTGCCGTACACGCGGGGTGGATATTCGCCCTCATTCTAGTCTTGGTGCCACAAAGGCAGAGGAGCCTCTCAGTTCTGGCAAATGAGAATCCACTCTGGCCTTGCAGCCAGATCACAGTGTGGATCACAGTTCCTTGTGTGGAAGCTCAACCAAGAAGCCGAATGCGTTTGCTTCAAGCAGTCCTGTGCAGGCTATAGGATGTTGTTCCTGATGGTTCTATCGTTCTATCTTCATCGATGCTGAGAGAGCATGAGTGGTGAGAAAATATGCAAAGACTGAGAATGACCTGACTGAGGCACAGAGGAGCTTCATCCCAGGAAGCAATCCCGACTTGACCTCGATGAAAAGCTCTGAACTGGCAGCCGGCGACTGACAGGCTGACCTGCTCAATGAGTGACTCCTTCAGGACATCGTGTGCTCTGCTTTGTCCTTCTGCACCCACCGTGCTTCACACAGCACTCCATCAAGTTAGCATCACTTTTCTTGTGTTCTTGGAAGTGATATGGAGTTTTACAAAAGTGCTGTGGCAGATCCAGATTGCGAACTTTCTCCATCTCTGTTCAGACCAGTCGTGCATCTTCAACCCAAATTGTACCCTTGATGACGTCATCACACTTAATTATTTCAAACTCACACAAGAGCCACAGAAGTGACTGCTGTCACCTCTGTCATCCTCCATGTGCTGAATAATCAAAATGTAATCGCACTCAACAGTGGCGTCACAATTTACTGACACGCTGCATGCGTCTACAACGATTGCATTCTCACCCCCCAACTTGTCAAACTGCAGCTTTGGGCCGGTGGCATCCGGCTGAGGTGCTCCACTAACCCCTTGAGTACCGAGCTTTGCACGTGTAGGGCTCTGCACTGAAGTTAACCATAATAAATATGGAACATCTGGCTGGACGTTGTATGTTTGTCCAGAGGGAAGAATGACCCCCTGCAGAAAAGCCAAGGCCTTTCTGATAGATCAGCGTAGCCGGTCGCAGGAATTTGCCCTGCAGCACAGCATTGACGTCCTTTGGCTGAGATAACAATGATGATTCCAAAGGTTTCAGCCTGTTTGTTCTGAAGGTGGGGGGGGGGGGTCCTTGTTCTGATGCTGGGCCAGCTGGGGGGAAGGAAGGCAGGAGGTAAATGAAGTGTGGGTCATACTTTTCCTTCAAAAACATCCACGTGACCTGAAAACAAACTTCACCAATCCGACCTGCACACTTGCAGGTCAAAATTGCCAGAGTGCAGAGTGTGGCAGAACGTGACTGGCGCAACAGTAAGTTGATGAGGTGTGAGACGTACCACGGCTGTTGTAGCAACAGGAAAATTCGCACTAACTGGGGAGATGAGATGTATGAATGAAATATGAGCTTTTATGCTCAGCATACGTCAGCGCTCTTAATGTGCAGCGAATGCACACAAAGGTGACTTTGACGAAAACTGATGCAAATCTTGGAGAATGAGCTTAAAACAGGATCCGCCCTGCTTGGTGCTGTGCCCAGCAGAGGCAACGCAGCAGGGATGTTTTAGCTTCTCGCCTGTGGACAAAGACTTTCCTCTGACCCCTATGGAAAGACGTCCCTGAACATCCCTGGTTCTCAGGTTGACCACTACGTCTGTGAGTTTAGTCTTGGCTCTTCACAAACAGGCGCTGAATCCCAGCAGTTTAAGAGAAGAGCCCAGTTCGCTCTGCTCAGAGCTGCACATCTGCCTTCCCTCAGCTGCATGCAAACTACCCAGCTGGGCTAACAGGGTACCAGACATCATGTAGGCTCCTGTGGATCAGTGAGTTGTCTGTCCACATGAAAGTGAGCGCTGGATGACCTGATCGTTGGATCTCCATTTACCGGAGATCGACCGGTAAATTGAGAGCTTTGTCTATCGGCTCAGCTTCCTCATCACCATGATGGATCTTTGCAGAGTCCACATTGCTGCAGACGCTGAACCGACCTGTCGATCAGCCGCTCCATAAAGCGTCTGGCTTAAGGGTTTACCACACAATAAATTTATATTTCCAATTTTCACCGGAACATTACCACCAAAAATAAACTTTATGCAGGGAAAATGTCGCAGGTAGAGCGAGGACCCGCAGAGCGCAGACACAGAGACGCACATCTTGTGCACGTTTTTATCAACGTGACGTAACAAACGAGGATTTCTGTTTTAGTAGTAGATTACTGAACTATGCAAACTACGTAGGATTGACTGGATGGTTTATTAAACTGTTTTTGGTTGATAAGGACCCAAAGGTGAGTTTTTCATAATATGCAACATTTAAGACACCATCAACAACATAAAAGGCAGTATTGACCTTTGTCTCCAAAATCCACAATCCCTAGCCACACCCAGGTGCTGTGCAACAAAACAGCTCACCTGAGGGTGGGGGGGGACAATGACCCTTCACTTTATGGATGTTAATGAGTCCTGAGGAGTTTTATTGTCCTGGTGGTTTTGGCCCTTTTTTAGTTTTCTGCTCCAACAGGAGTATAATTATCTGTGGCCTCTCTACCAGTCTCTCAGAACTGAAGAAGACTCTTGGATGAGAGGTGAAACGTCTTCAATCAAAATGAAACAAGGCCAGTTGATGCTTTGTTTTTTGCTCTTCATGATTTATCAACCTTCTTGATGTGAGCTGTGCTCAAAAACAATGTAAAAATGAAAAATAAAAGCACAGAATCACTAAGGATATATAACTTTGAACTAATGGCAAATAAGTTATTTCCTAACTGTGTTCCATACAAGCAGCATTCACAAAGTCAGATAATTTTCTCTTCTTCTTTTTTTTCTCTTCTACTTCTTCTTCTTCACCCTCCTGGGCTTCTTCGTTAGCATTAATCCTCACTGGGCCTCACAGCTTAACAAATACAAATTTGAAATTAAAATGTCCAGTATATATACTTATCATGTGTCTAAAAATAACCATATCAAATCACATGATCTATAATTAATTGCACCAACCTTTCATACTGAAAGTATCAAGAAGCGACGTCTTCTCCTGTTTCACTGTAAAACATTCATGGAAGGGCTGAGATCAGAGAAACTGAAAAAAACTTTTGCAGACTGCCGTGAGTTTTTGTCTCTGAACTGTCTCTCTGTGAAGACCCCTTTCCCTTTATCCAATTCCATTCAGCACAACCCACACGCCCACACGCCCACACACACACACACACTCACACACACCCACACCCACACACACACACACACCACACTAGAGGTCTGCGCTTTCTCAGTGTATTGAGCCGGTTGCATAACCTTTTGACTCACGTTCTCCGAGGGCCTTTCTGTCCCAAAAGCATGGGGGGGGGGGGGGTATATGTGTAGACATACATTCAAGGATTTGTACATCTAACTAGTAGAAACGTAATACATTTCGCTTTTGTGCCTGATATTGACACTAAAAGCCTTCGGTTTTTGTTTTCTCTCTGATTGCAATTGATTTGAAGTCTCTATCACTTTCCCGAAATTAATCTGTGTTTGTTCCCGCAAATTCAGCACTTCCTCCCCCTGCTGGGGTCCAGAATGACCTAGCTCAAATCTATTGTTAGAGGGTCACAATCTATTGAAGGTCACAATCTATGAAGGCGAGGACAAGGAGGGAGGAGGAGTTTCAGCTTTTCTTGACTCAAATGCGGTTACACTCCTGCCTCAAAACTGATTATAATTCAAAAGAGGGACAAATCAACTCATAAAAATTAATAAACTCATAAAAATGAAGCTGAAAACCAGGAAACTCGAAAGAAAGAAGCAATAAATCTCCGAGTCTGGAAAATGTTATCTTAGGAAATAAGACAACTTCTTGAAGAAAACAGTTACGGGCATAAGCAGACAACTCAAACCCTTGAGCGCTTGGAGAAAGCTGTGACTGATATTAAGGGGCAACTTGGTGACCATGAACAAAGTACTGGTGAAATAGAAGAGAGGACGAGTGAAGTGGAGGATGCGGAGGCAAGGCAGCACCGCAGGCTACGATAACTGCTTCGAGCGGTACGTGACAATTTACAAAACAGGCTGAGCAGGAACAACCTATGAATTTTTCAAATACCAGAGGGAAGTGAAGAACAGGATGTGGTTGCATTCGTGAATGTTTTGCTCCCTAAAGTGCTGAAACTGCCACCTAATTTGGACATTAAAAGCGCACCGATTAACCCGGCAGCACCCCCCAGATCAATGATTGTGAGGTTCCTCGATGCAGCAGTTAAATATATTGTTATAGAACAAGCATGGTTTAAAGGATAGGTGCTGTCTCAAGATAAGAGGATATTTTTTGATCAAGACTATTCTCCTGAGCTACAAAGGAAGAAAGCTAAGATTCACGCAGTAATTACGCAACGGAAGCAGAAGGGCACACAGGCTTACATCCAGCACGTCTGAAAATCAAGATTGACTCGGGAGAAAAAACGTTTTCCACGCTCACAAACGCCGCTGACACTGAGAGAGATGGGTGTACAAATGCAGTGTGGAGAGAAGGAACGCATGGAGGAGAGACTGACTGAAGGATGGAACATTAACGGGAAGAGGAAGAAAGACTGGCTGCAGCGGATCTGAAAGTTATGATGGATTACGTGGAATAATTAGAGGTACAAGTACAAATATTCCAGTTTAAGTCTTTGCTGAATAGTTATGAACCATGAAAGCAATAATAGTTTAATCTGGAAAAAAATTGCTGCAAAGTGTCACAGTGTGAAGTGTAGAAACTCTTGATCTCAGCACGGGAGATTTACATTCGAGACATTCGAGACCTTTATTACGTGTTAGTGTAACGTTGGTCGTTAGTGCACAATGGGTGCTATTCATCACAGAGAGCTCAAATCTTGGAATTGAATGGGGCTAAAAGTGATGTGCTCATGTTTCGTAGTTGTGGTTAAAAGCCAAGCAGCAAACAATAACTCGTCTAGATGACGGTTACAACCAAACTTAAAATAAAAGGTTCTCCCAGCTCCTAAAATCAGAACTCCTAGTTGGGTATTCAACACCACTGTTTTGCTTTCCAAAGTTCATGGGGCACAAAACAGTACAGGAAGACAAAAGAGCAGAATGGGGCTCCTTAATGAACTGTCCTGTCTGCAGCTCCCTGCTGCTCCATGACTGTACAGCCACAGGTCACTGCTCAGATTGTGCTCCGTTCGCTTGGATGGCTCGATCTCGTCTCTTTGCATCAAACTCAAATGTGCTTGTTAAATTAAATATTTGAAAGCATAATTTATTCTGTTTATTAGTCCTAACTGCTCTGACGTAGCGGGAACGCTCTTCACAGGACTTTTGTTAATGATTGATAACAGACCGAGTTGGCCGTCTCTCTCGAGTTAATTTTTCTTATCTTGATTGACATTAATTCTGTGGAAGAAAGCTGTCAGATATTTAAACTGCATGTTTGGGAAATGGATAGGTAGATGTCCAGATTAATGCTTTTTAATAGCGTTTATCTGTCTGTCTAATGCGGGGGCGGCAACACGCGGCTCTTTGGCGCCACCTAGTGGCTCCCTGGCGCTTTTTCAAAAATGTTTGAAAATGGAAAAAGATGGCGAAGGGAAATATATTTGTAATTTAAACTTCAAACAGGGACAGAAAAATACAAACCTTTGCAGCCTTGTGATTGGGAAACATTTTTTTCACGTTTCTTGATATTCGGTGCGTACTGGATGGTACTGTAACAGTTTGTGTTCGTAATTCCTACTCTTCAGGGAGTCAGTGAAGGCATCCAGGGAGGAGGGGCGGTGTGTGTGTGAGCGTGCTCCCGAGGGGAGGGGGTGAGAGAGACGGGAGTAGGGGACGGCGTGAGAGGATATCTGTTCTGTTCGCGGCACGGTTACCGATTAATAAAAGCTTGTTCTGAGACCCAGCTCGTACTTATTTCAGCGTCTGACGGACGCTACAAATTTGCGTTTTCACATACAGATTTTCTTCTACGCCGTACACGTCTTAAAATGCCTAAAAACCGTACTTTGTACGGCAAAAACGAATATAAAATATTCGTTTTATATTCATCAAAAATCAGATTTATTTATTCAATTTCTTTAATTTCATCAAAGTAATGAAACGTACTGTAATTTATTAATATTGTAATGAAGTTAAACTTGAGGCGAGAGTAGTCGCCTCAAGTAGTCACGTGGGGCGTCATTCTCCACAGGATGCGCTGCAGGGAAAATAAACATTTAATCATGAAGGCTTATTATGTATTCGTAGCCAACTTAGTCATTTTGATAGTCAGCTAATATAGCTAATATAGATAGATACAGCATGTGTTGCCTTGATTATAAGGCTTATATAAGGCTTTTAATTTTTTGCGGCTTCAGACATACCGTATTTTCCGGATTATAAGTCGCGGTCTTTGTCATAGTTTGGTCGGGGGTGCGACTTATAAATCGGAGCGACTTATATATGTTTTTTTTTACAAAATCTGTGAGCGCAGAGACAGTAGCCTACACATTTCTATAACAGGTGTTACAGGGAACTCTGTGACCCGTCAGAATCTGTCGCGGTTTCTGGAGGTTCAGAGTTATCTGTCACACCTGTTATCTAAAAACACCAATTAGAAGGGCTGATTGAAAATGGCGCCGAAAAGAAAGTCATATTCCGCGGCTTACAAGCTTCAGATAGTGAAATATGGAGCCGAAAACGGCAATCGAGCAGCAGAAAGAAAGTTTGGAGTGAGCGAAAAACTTGTAAGGGACTGGCGAAAAGCGGAGGTTACGCTTACTGAAATGAAGAAAACAAAGTAAGCTAATCGCGGGCGACAAGCTAGGTGGCCGCAGTTGGAGGAACGAGTTCACGCATGGGTGCTTGAACAACATGCTTCTGGGAGAGGTTTGTCAACGGTGCAGTTGCGTCTCCACGCCCAAGTGGTTGCCAGGGAGGTGAATATAAACGGCTTTGCGGGAGGACCTTCTTGGTGTTACCGCTTCATGTCACGCAAACGCCTCTCTATCAGAGCAAGGACGACACTGTCCCAAAAACTGCCAGCGGACTTCCAAGCCAAGGTTGACAGTTTCCGCGCGTTCATTGAAAAGCATGTAAGTGATCACAACGTGACACCGGATCATATTATTAACATGGACGAGGTCCCCCTCACTTTTGACATCCCCATGGGCCGAAGTGTTGCAGAGAAAGGGCAAAAAAGTGTGAATATCGTTACAACTGGTCATGAGAGATCACACTTCACAGTGGTGCTGGCATGTTGTGGAGACGGATCAAAACTGCCACCGATGGTCATTTTCAAACGAAAAACCATGCCAAAAATCCAATCCTCCTCAGTTGAAGTCGCCGTGAACGAGAAAGGGTGGATTGATCAAGAAATGATGAACTTGTGGCTTACAAAGTGCTACAATAAGCGACCGGATGGCTTCTTTAGAGCACGCAAAGCTCTGCTTGTGATGGATAGCATGAGAGCGCACATCACACCACAGTTAAAAAATAAATTAAAATTTTTCAACTCCATACCTGCCATCATCCCTGGAGGCTTAACCAAAATACTCCAGCCACTTGATATCTCCGTGAATAGGAGCTTTAAGTCAGTTTTGCGTAACCTGTGGGAGCAGTGGATGACGGATGGAGAGCACAGCTTCACGGCAACCGGGAGAATGCGCCATGCAACTTTCCTGGAAGTCATTGAATGGATCGACAAAGCATGGGCTTCAGTGACAACCGCAACCATCCTGTCGGGATTCAGAAAGGCTGGAATAATTGGAACTGCAACTGACGACGAGTCTGATGTAAGCGACGTAGAAGAGGAAGCGGCGTCTTGTCTACCTGCCGAGTTGGGGGAGTTGTTCAAAAGTGACACCGAGGATGAAGATTTCCTTGGATTTCGTGATTCGGAGTAAAACCTGATATTTTGGTAAACGTGTTAGCATGTTCTTTGTGCTATATGTTGTTTGGTGTTGGATTTTATCAAATAAATTTTCCCCAAAAATGCGACTTATCCTCCAGTGCGACCTATATATGGTTTTTTCTTCTTAATTATGCATTTTTTGGCTGATGCGACCTACAATCCGGAGCGACGTATAATCCTAAAAATACGGTATTTGTTTTTTGTGTTTTTGGTCCAATATGGCTCTTTCAACATTTTGGGTTGCCGACCCCTGGTCTAATCCAAAAAGTCACAAAGGGATCCGATATGCACTATCATGCAAAATGTCCTCTGGATCTGATCCAGAATGAAGTCAGGAAAAAATACTACGTTTTTACGTGAAAACCCATTTATGGATTTAAAAATCAGTTAAAAATACACATAAACTCTGATTCACTTTTACTTTTCATGGTTGGTGTATAAAGATACCAAGAACAATTTAGAACCTTTGGATGATGATCCAGGTATTCAAAAAAATACATGCTCCACCAAGGAAGTTATAAATAACTGCTGAACTCATGATGTCAATGTGAATTCAATTGCTGAAAGTATGTTTTATTCTCATTGAAACTAAAACTGTAAATAAAATTAAAATAAGACTATCATTTACGAGGGGAATGAGCTGCTTGGCGGAGGTTTGCTCTCTGTGCTGGTCCAGTTCGCTCTGACTTCAAAGTTTCTATAGTGGAAGCCCTGTTTCAAGCTTAAACTGACATCTGAGGTTTTCTGAAAATCGTTACGATATCAAATACTGTAGAACACTTGCAATGATGTGCGGCAGCACCTGGATCGGGTCATGAATCTGTTCATCCTCCATGTCTCCATGGCAACACAACTCTGCAGCAAGCTGTTCTGCCAGGGTCCAGATCGCTGCGTGAGGAAACAATGGGACATGGGCGTCTTTCTCCACCTGGACCCCATGCGTTGCCGGCTCAGTCGGCAGCACCCTCATGGCATGGTTCAAACTGTACTAAAATAATAAATATTGACTTTTTTTAATGCGTTCAATTAGTGTGTTTTTAGCATCGTTAGCCATGCCTGTTATTCTTCTTGATACGGTGTCGTTTGGAAGTGACATGAAGTATAACTTCTTGGCAGCTTCCTCTCCACGCATCTATGTCCTCTCTTTGGCTAATGGTAAACACAGCTGTTCCCCAATTGTGTGCGGCTTATCGGCTAGGCTGGCACGATACGATAGTTCTTCAGGTTTCGTATAAAAAAATTAACCTCACTGGTTTGTCCTTAAAGATGCGATATTATACTCTTTATTCCGGTCACCTGTGCTCCCAGGCTCACCTGCAGCTAATCTGTCATCAGGCCGGACTCTACACATACTCAGCTCAGACACACACACTTACCAGATTGTCGTGATAGACCGTCATTTACAGAACTGTATCCTGATCCTGATCCTGACTCCTGTGTACCTTCCCTGCCTGTTTTTTTACATTACCTGTCTGCCTGCCTGACTTGGTTACCCGTTTATTGACCCTTGCCTGATTTCTGGAACTCTCCTTTTGCCTGTCGCTCCTCTGATTTGCCTGCTGGTTTGGACTGTCTAACTGTCTTTTTTTTTACAATAAAGCTCAGTTTCTGGATTTTCCCTCGACTGTCGTGCATTTGGGTTCTCACCTGCTATTGTGAGTGACATGTACAAGTAAAGAAAAAGACTTGAAAGTTAAATTCTGCCACCACAATTCCAGAACAGAGGGTAGAATCATGCTTTAAGGAGTGGCTGTTGATGACTGCTAATGTATCTCATGCTAGACTGATTGGAATCCTGCTGGTTCGCTTTCAGCCGCACCTGAATGCCATGAGAGGAGCGACAAGGAACAGTCTAAAATCCATTATGCATCTTCAGAATTATTGTTATATTTATTTATTTATTTTGAAGCTGCAAAATTACTATTCACAGCACTTAAAAATATTTACTTTCAGTACTTTCTAGGTACCAATGTAAACCTTATTGCTTCAATTATATTTATATCACTGCCCTATCTGCATAGTCTTTATTTCTTATTTCTAAGTTTTGTTAAGTGGAGCGCTGTTGCAAAAATAATTTCCCTCTGGCACCAATAAAGAATTCTGATTCTGATTGCAGAGCATTTTCTACCCAAAGAGCAAAATCTGGGGTGAGGCAGTGCAACGGTTCATTTTTCATTTCATTTTCTAACTGCTTATTCCGTAATCGGGTCGCGGGCCAAGCTGGAGCCAATCCCAGCAGTCAATGGGCGAGAGGCAGGGGACACCCTGGACAAGCCGCCAGTTCATCGCAGGGCAACACAGAGACATACAACCAGCCACACACACACTCACACCTACGGGCAATTTAGTGTCACCAATCAGCCTAGGCTGCATGTCTTTGGTGGTGGGAGGAAGCCGGAGAACCCGGAGAGAACCCACGCAGACACGGGGAGAACATGCAAACTCCTCACAGAATGGCCACAAGCCGGAGACGAACCTGCGACCATCTCGCTGTTAGGCAACAGTGCTTACCATTGCGCCACCGAGCCGCCCCAGTGCAACGGTTGCTGGTAAATTTCCATTTGAAGGGTAGATTACATGCACCTGAGGGGAGGAGCTGTGGTGGCGTGTTGTCATGTTGCTTTTTGTTCTCATTTTTCTGTTGCTACAGCAAACGTGGTAAATGTCACACCTCAACACAATGTTCTTTTGTTCTGCCATGTTCTTTTCATAATCGTTCTTCATTTATTGTGATCACGAGAGAGTGGACCAAAGGAAAGGTTTGAACGAAACTTTACTGGAATGAAATAATAAGACAAAATACAAAACCTAGGAAAACCGGACGGGCAGTCGTCACAAAATACTTAAAGAAAAAACACTGCCTAGAAAACTGAAAAGCACAATAGTAAACGAAGGGAGCGGCTGGAGTTCTAAATACAAAAAACATAAATACATAGCCTCGAACTAACAATGTTCAACAAGCAAAGAGTACGGCAACACGCTCTGAAAACGAGCCAGCAGTGAATACCACAACGCCTTGAGCAATAGGGGAGAGCAAAGACGGCCAAGGAACAGGTCTGTATGCGTGTTGGAGATCTGGCAGGGAACAGAGGGTAATCATGTTTTAACCCTTATATTATGTTGAAAAATAATTACGTTGTTTATGTTAGGGTCATTTTGACCCGCACTGTGTAAATCCACTCAAAACAGTAAAAAAAAACGCGTTAAACCAATAACATCTTCATTTTAGATTATATGAACATTTAGAAAAGAGACATACAATACATTTTTAATTCCAACACTATATTTAAGAACTATTTGAAGTTTTTTCCTCTTCATGAACACTTTTTTTTTTTCATTCGACTTGCTCCATTTCCTCAGATTTTCAATGTTCAACAGCTCTGGTGTCGCGGTTGTCAAATCGGATCACACGAGATATCATGTGAAATGTCTCCAGAGACATTGTTGCTCGAAGGATTGGCCTTCCATTCTCTTGATTCCACAGACTTGCAGTTGCTTCTCCCTTTGACCTGTAGACTCCAGCTAATACCAGAATTCCGATGTAAGCATGCAAGTCAGTCTGATCCAGTGGTTTCCATTTCTCTTGAAATACACGCCTTCCCTCCAAATTGGTCATGTCCAGTATAATCTTCTCTATTGGTGGGGATATGAAGAGCTGAAATGCTGATTGAATATCATCATGACATCGACATCATGAGTTCAGCAGTTATTTATAACCTCCTTGGTGGAGCTAATTATATATCAAATACATGTATTTTTTTGAATACCTGGATCATCATCCAAAGGTTCTAAATTGTTCTTGGTATCTTTATACACCAACCATGAAAAGTAAAAGTGAATCAGAGTTTATGTGTATTTTTAACTGATTTTTAAATCCATAAATGGGTTTTCACGTGCAGATCGCAAAGTCTTTGGTCAACACGAAAACTGAAACGGGTCAAATTGACCCTTAACATAACATAAGGGTTAAGGAGTGGCTGTTGGTGACTGCCACTGTATCTCAGGATCATTGGAATCTTGCTGGTTCGCTTTCAGTCACACCTGAATGCCATGAGAGGAGAGAGAATGTGGTCAACTTGCTGTTTGAAGCACGGTGGGTGCAGAAGGACAAAGCAGAGCACACAATCTCCTGAAGGAGTCACTCATTGAGCAGGTCAGCCTGTCAGTCGCCGGCTGCCAGTTCAGAGCTTTTCATAGAGGTCAAGTCGGGATTGTTTCCTGGGATGAAGCTCCTCTGTGCCTCAGTCAGGTCATTCTCAGTCTTTGCATATTTTCTCACCACTCATGCTCTCTCAGCATCTATGAAGATAGAACGATAGAACCATCAGGAACAACATCCTATAGCCTACACAGGACTGCTTGAAGCAAATGCATTCGGCTTCTTGGTTGAGCTTCCACACAAGGAACTGTGATCCACACTGTGATCTGGCTGCAAGGCCAGAGTGGATTCTCATTTGCCGGAACTGAGAAGCTCCTCTGCCTTTGTGGCACCAAGACTTCATCTATTTTTTATTTTATTTTTTTTACCTCAGGCCATAATTTGGGAATTCTGAAGACTTTGGCCCTTAGAATGGGGGCTAAGATCCACCCCGCGTGTACAGCACACATACAGTCATATTTGTGCCAGAAGGAGCACATCACTGAAAGTGGCTTCAAACAAGACCAGATGTGATTCCCACCCTTGTTGCTTTCAACAATGACCTTAAAAAATCTCAAGGTGGGTCTTGGTCTAACTTAGATCCCACTATAAGAATAAAAATTGCATAGAACTCTAGCAGTGACTGACGTTATGTGCGTCACTGTGGAGCACGAATGCAGACAAGGTAAAAAAAAAAAGAGAGAAGAAAAAAAGGAAGAAAAAAAAAAAAAAAAAAAAAAAGATCCCACTAAAATTTTGAGAGCGATCCGGTAACTCGTCTGTATTTTTCCATTTACTAAAATGGAGGCTTTTTTAAAAATAATCATATCTTGTAAAATATTCATTCAATTCACTCAGCAAAAATCACAATCATAAAGGGGTCTGATATACACTATCATGCAGAATGTCTTCTGGATCTGATCTCCATTTATGGATTCAAAAATCAGTTACAAACACACATCAACTCCGATTCCCTTTACTTTTTATGGTTGCTGTATAAAGATACATGTTACGGCTGCAGCTGGCAATATTGTTTTGCGGTTCATCTGTCATCTCTCTCCCTGCCTGCACTTCCTCTGGCCCGGTAAAGAGGGGCTCGTCCTTTTCTTAACAGTATCCCACAATGCAACGCCAACAGCCATATTTGTGGGCAGCGTTTACAAAGATGTACACGATTGCTAATCTAGAACATTTTGCTTAATATGATTTGCCTGAAATGATCTGAGCAAACACGAAGCATTTTGTTGGTATTTAATGATTTCCGTTGCTCTTTCTGTATATTGTCTTTTATTAAGAAAGCTTTGTCTCTTAGCCCTTACGGTGTTTCTGGAGAGTCATATGTAAAGGAATGCTCACTAGTACAGGTGTATAGGTGTACGTGCGTCATGTCAGATCGGTGAATTGCAGCAAATTCTTGCTCCGACATGTGCGGTCACCTGGACTCCTGGCCACGCCCTCCGGTTGCAGCCTGCTCATTGATTGGAGCCTCAATCTTCCACCTGGCCAATCCCAGCCATTTCATCAGGGAGGCCTGCTCAAGCCTCTGCTGCTCGGTCGCGGCTGCTTGTCAATGTGTGGTGCCTCGTGAAAACTGAAGGGCGTACCTGTAATGTTGGCAGCTATCCTTTTTGGTGCGTTTACAACTTGGCAGCCTTCAGAGTAACAGTTACGCTGATTGCTCAGCCTTATCATAATCAAACTAGCGTGGAAGCAAGCAATGTGTGATACAAACAGAAGTCTGCGGTCGTCACTCGTCATGTCAAAGAGAATGTATCCGTCAGGTGGAGAAAAACAGAACAAAAAAAGGATGGAAGAAGAAAAGAAACAACAGTCGAAAGGTAAATATTTAATGTTGTTTTGTGGGGACTAACGGTTAGAGTTGGTTTTTCGGTTAACCGGGCAGCTCTCGTGCAAATCTTTATTTAAGAAAAAGATTATCACAAAGTAAGAGCGATACGTCAACTGACTGTACTGGGTTGGGCAGTGCACTGTCATTCAATGTAATCTTTATTTGCAAGGGCCCCTTGTTCTTATTTTGCTCAGGGTCCCAAAATAACCTTTGCTGACTAAAGGTCAAATTAATACAAATGAACACAGTGGATAATAATTAAGTATGATAGTTATTATGGCACTTGCTGAGATGCATGAAGTCTTCATCAAATGATCTGTTTCCTGTTCCTGTTCAGCTCCATGATGCTTCACAATGCCCCATTTCCTCTTTGTACTTAAAATGTCCTCTTTTTTTGCATAAAGGGAGCAAAGATGACATGGAGAACTTATCAAAGAGAAATCCCTTCAATGGACACAGCATGTCACTGGACATTGTGTCCAATACTGAGGAGAAGATGATAGACAGGGGTCAGTGGGGCAAAAAAATAGAATTTGTTCTGTCGGTGGCTGGAGAGATTATCGGCCTGGGGAACGTCTGGCGTTTCCCCTACCTGTGTTATAAAAATGGAGGAGGTGAGTACTCATCCCTGGTTTCTTTACTGTGCATCCTTCAACATGCAAAATATCTGATTTTAGTATTATTGACTTGGATGCATAACCGCAGTTTCCCTCTAAACAGCAGTGCAGGTTGCACTGTCATGCTGCAGACCCAAAATATTTACAACCATAAACTCAAAAACTCTGGAAACTCTTGAGAAAAGTTAGTGATAAATTGCATGATGGTGGGTGATTTCAATATGTCATGAAAATTATCTCATTAACACTCCATGTTAAATATGTTATTAAATCAGAGCAGCTCAGGTCATTTGTCTCTGTTATTCCATACTGCTTGAGAGCACATGGAAGCTGCCTGAGTGAACTGTTCCATTCCCCTTATGTATAGGAGCCTTCTTCGTCCCGTACCTCATCTTCCTGTTTGCTTGTGGCATCCCAGTCTTCTTACTGGAAACATCTCTGGGCCAGTACACCAGTGAAGGTGGCATCACCGCCTGGAGGAAAATCTGCCCATTGTTTGAAGGTAATCCACCCATCTTTCTTCAAAAAATGGTAGTTTTAATGATGGTTAATGATTTTTTTTTTTTTAACAAGTTGAAATTTGGCATCCATTTACCAAGACGAATAGCATTTCCGGATTACACCTCCTACGGTCGCCCTGGCGCTCTCGTGCGCTCTGTGTTGTTTGTTTTTTCATGTTAATTGTGCATCTGCGTGCTCTGACACTTGTGAAGAGCTACTAAACTTTAGATTTAGACTGTCTTCCTCTTCATTTTTCTTACACAGTAATAAACTCGATGTGCTTCTTGCAGGACTGGGTTATGCCACTCAGGTAATTGTCGCTCTGCTTAACATCTACTACGTCATTGTGTTAGCCTGGGCCATTTTCTTCTTATACAACTCCTTCACCTGGGATTTGCCCTGGGCTTCCTGCAACAACACCTGGAATACAGGTGAGACGGAGAACCATCAGGCCTCTTTTAGACACCTGGCCAGGGTCACCCAACTAGACCTTAGCAAACCTTAGCATGCTAGCACCAATATTTACCCTCGCCAAAGAGGAGGCAAGGGTATTGCAATTGGGTGCGTTTGTATGTTCGTATGTTTGTTTGTCTGTTTGTTTGTATGTTTGTCTGTCCGAGCACATAAACTAGTAACCCAATCAACTTGAAATTTTTACACAAGCAAGGTTCTGTCCGTGGCTCGGTCCTCCCCGAGAACGGCGTTGATCCGGATCTGGATCCAGATTCTAGAATTATTTCTACATCTGGAATTGTGCCTGTGCTGTAAACTGCCACTTTAAGAGGGAGGGACACGAATGGCATGATGGGAAAAAGAGTGCAGAAGGAGTCTTGTCGTACGTTCCGGAGCTGCAAGCTAGAGCAGGTTTGGCCCCTCTGATCCGGAAGCCCTGTTTACTGTCTCACAAGATCCAATAGTCTTTTGGAGGCGAGGGTCTGCAATCTCTGATTGTCGTTTTCTAGTTTTAAATTTAATGGCTGCGTCGATTCAGGTTCTTGGTCATAAATGTAAAAATCTTTGGAGAAAGCTGTAAAAAAAATCATAGGATTTTAATTCGTTTTTTGTTTTTGTTGGTCCTTCATTCAAGATTCCTGTGTGACATTCCAGAAGGGAAACAGCTCCATGGATCTCCATGTGAATGCCACCTCTCCTGTTATTGAGTTCTGGGAGTAAGTGCCTTTCTATTTTTTTTACCCTCACCACATTCCATAGTTTTCAACAAGTTCACAAACTATCCAAACTTGTTCTCTTACAGATACAGTCCATTATAATGTTTATTTTTAGACCACAACTAAAAAGGCCGTAATCCCTTTTTGTTTTTGTGCGTCCCACAGGAGACGAGTTCTGAGGATATCATCAGGAATTCATGACCTCGGCTCTCTGAACTGGGACCTGGTCATCTGTCTGGCCATTGCCTGGGTTATGTGCTACTTCTGCATCTGGAAGGGAGTCAAGTCTACCGGAAAGGTGGAACCTCTACTCCATTCATGATTAATTCAGGAACATTTCTGAGAAGCTTTAGATACATCTGTTCTTGCAGAATTGACACCACATAACTGAAAATTTGAGCTCAAACACACACTTGAGTTTTGTCTTTGCTACGTTGGAGAAACGTGTGTGATGAGGAGGTGATGCCGTTTCTCTTCAGGTGGTTTACTTCACAGCTACCTTCCCCTATGCTATGCTACTGATCCTTCTGATCAGAGGGGTCACCCTGCCAGGAGCCTCCGGAGGAATCTACTTCTACCTCTACCCCGACCTTCAACGCCTGTCTGACCCGCAGGTAGGCCAGAAGATTTGCTTCCCTTCCGGTGTGAATGTCCTGTAATACCAGCCCTGCTTATACAGTCACCCTCACCATGCTCAACATTTTAAGAAGGTGACCTTCCTGAATTGTTTCATATCAAACTAGAAAAGCACTCAGAGAGCGCAATCCTCCACCAAACAGCTCATTCCCCTCCTAACTGGATTTACACCGTCCACATAGTGATCTGGATCAGCACGAAAAGGTTCTAAATTGTTCTTGGTATCTTTATATTGGTGTATAAAGTGAATCAGAGTTTATTTTTAACTGATTTTTGAATCCATAAATGGAGTTTTCAATGTTAAAATGTTATATTTTTTCCTGACCTCATTCTGGATCCGATCCAGAAGACATTTTCCATGATAGTGCATATAGGACCCCTTTATGACTGTGATATTTGAATGAATTTAAATAACATTTAACAAGATTTGATTTAATTATTTTAACAAGCCTCCATTATAAGTAAATGGGGGAAATCCGGATTAATTTGTGTATGTCCCCGTGATGTGCTGGCAACGCATTCAGGGTGTGCCCTGCCTCTCGCTCATGGCAAGCTGGGATCAGCTCCAGCAACTCCCGTGACCCGCAAAGCGGAAAAGAAAATGAATGAACATCATCATGGCAGCGATACGCGTCTGTGACATGTCCTGGGAACCGTTTGCATGTTTTCTGTTTCTCTGGGGTGTTTTTGTTTTAATTTTTTCCCCGTGTTTACCGACTTTTCCTCTCATCCATCTTAAGGTGTGGATGGACGCTGGTACTCAGATCTTCTTCTCGTTTGCGATCTGCCTGGGTTGTCTCACCGCGCTGGGAAGCTACAACAAATATAACAACAACTGCTACAGGAAAGCACAGAAGTCATTTCAACAGCTTGAAAATAAACCAGCAGTTGCTCAAAATCATTATGAAATAATTTCTTTGTTATTTCCAGGGATTGCCTTTGCCTCTGTTTCCTGAACAGTGCTACAAGTTTTATTGCAGGATTCGCCATCTTTTCCATCCTGGGTTTCATGTCCTACGAGCAGAATTTGCACATCTCAGAAGTGGCTGAATCTGGTTGGTTTTTCTTTAATGCATTCACACCATTGACTAAATTAGTTTTGGTTGAATAATTGTGACAGAAAACCCAATTCAAAGTTTGACTGAATCGATTTCCTTAAGCCTCTCACTGGCCAATGTGTCTTTAGAGATGTTTCTGATGGACTATAACTCATAACGGGACTTTTAATTTGTCTGACTCAGGTCCGGGTCTGGCCTTCATAGCCTACCCTCGCGCTGTATCCATGATGCCTTTCTCTCCTCTGTGGGCCTGCTGCTTCTTCATTATGATTGTCTTTCTAGGACTGGACAGTCAGGTGAGACCAGCAGAATATTAAAGCATTAAAACATGTACCGGTCAAACAAATACACCTGACGTGTATTATGTGTGTCCTGATCAGTTTGTAGCTGTGGAGAGCTTGGTGACGTCCGTAGTAGACATGTACCCCTCAACCTTCCGGCGTAAGAACCGTAAGGAGCTCTTCATCCTGGCGGTGGCTGTGGTGTCCTTCCTCATCGGGCTCATCATGTTGACAGAGGTCAGTCTCCTAAGTCACAACATAATGTAAATAAAAACAAAAATTGAAATCAAAATCTCCTATTTCTACCCTGTTTTATGTTGTTAAATAAGGCAATTGGTTTGAAATTGTAATGTTAAAACACCCTCTGCGTCTCACTGTCTTCAAAGTGGACAAACTCCGATCCAAACACAGGTGTGTTTTCTGGTAGGGCGCCATCACTTTGGCTTTGTTTTCTGATTGCACACATTTAATGTACTCATAAACATCATTGTCTGACTGGTGATGATGCAAAAGAGGAGAATGGCCTCTGCACAGATTTCTTCCTTCCTGCCCGTCACACTCTGGGGGAGGTGATGTTCACTCGTTAACCCTACAGAGTCATGTCCCGCTGCCTGTCTCCACAGGGGGGCATGTATGTCTTCCAGCTCTTTGACTACTATGCAGCCAGTGGGATGTGCCTGCTCTTTGTAGCTCTCTTTGAGACTGTTTGCATCGCTTGGGTTTATGGTGAGTGTTTCATTCTGGCTATTTGGTAAAGCATGAAGTGATTTTCTTTTGATCCAGTTTTTATTCTGCCTCCTACAATCAGCTGATCAGTCCAATTGAACCAGTGTTTTTCCTTCAGGCATGAGACTGAGTGATGAGAATGTTAGCGAAATTTCATGTGCAAAAGTGACAAATCTAGCTGATTTCTAAGTAGCAATTTCATCTGTCATGAAATCTATTGCACGATAACTCACTTCTCCTTGTTTACAGGAGCAGACCGTTTCTATGACAACATAGAGGACATGATTGGCTATCGCCCTTGCCCTGTCATCAAGTACTGCTGGCTCTTTGTCACCCCTACAATATGTTTGGTGGGTTTTTAAACACTTCTATGTCACTTTCCTCATGGAAGAGCACCCTGTGCTGGTCAGTGTTAAAAATGCATTTCAAATGGAATATAATTTAATTCCCTCCTCCGAGGAGGTTATGTTTCACTGCCGGCATTGATTTGTTTGTCTTTCTGTTAGCAAGATAATTTTAAAAAATTGGTAATGTTACCTGTGGTGTTATCCAGAATGGTATATATATATATGTGAAAACTAGAGGGCAGGGGAGGCCCAAGTACGAGGAGAGTTCACGAGGCAATGGCGTTGCAGCCAGAGAATAAAAGAGGCCCCGTGTAAACTTGACAAGCTGTCGTTATTTATAAAAGAATCCAACACAACAACCAAGAACAGATTATTAAATTTTGGTGATGATCCAGAAGAGATCCTGGATTCTGGATCACTTTGAAATCTTCGGTAACATAGCAGTCAAGAGCACTTCAATATTTGTTACTCAATATCTCCATTGATTATTGACCAATGTTTATATAATTTGATAGTCATGTAGGGTGGTTACCTCCATCTCGGATCGGATCCAGAATGTGGATATTACATTTTAACATTGAAAACTCCATTTATGGATTCAAATGTCAGTTAAAAATACATATAAATTCTGATTCACTTTTCCTTCTCATGGTTGGTGTATAAAGATGCCAAGAACAATTTAGAACCTTTTTATCATGATCCAGATCACCATGTGGATGGTGTAAATCTAATTACGAGGGGAATGAGCTGCTCGTAATTCTAGTTTGAATATTTCCTATATTTGTGTATCTATAATGAGCATTCATGTTAAAGCTTGTTGCTATTTTCATGAATTATTTTATACTATTGTAGATATTTTAGTATGAAAAGTATCATCAGAACGGTAACATGTTTTTGTCTCTATTCTCAGGGAACCTTTGTTTTCGCCTTAATCAAGTACTCGCCGCTGAAGTACAACAACAAATATGTATACCCGTGGTGGGGCAATGCCATCGGCTGGATCCTGGCCCTGTCCTCCATGCTGTGTATCCCTGTGTGGATGGCAGTGAAGCTGTACTCCACCCCAGGAACGCTGAGACAGGTAGCCTTTCCTAGCTCACCAACACAGAAACGTTCTTTTAAACTTCAATAGTAACTGAACTGCAGCTGAGGAGCGACTGCTGGTATCAGGTTTAACCTGTAAATCTGAATATAGATGTACAGCATATTACAAGTCTTCCTTTGCTTTGTGAATATTGTGTTTCCAGCGTCTCGTTCTCTTGACCACTGCTTCTATCGAGCTACCGAAGACGAAGCAGGAGCAGGAGAGATTGCAGGCCGTCTTGGCAGCAGAAGGCGACACACTCCGTCAGAAGTCGCTTCCCACGAAGGATGGCTACTTCCCTGTAGATGAAAAGGAGTCTAACTGCTAGAGACTGGAGGGCTGGGCTCCGAACTCTCTCAGACAACACCTCGCCCAACAAGGGAGCATCTGACTTGTCACCTGCCCTGTAACTGCTGCTGCAGCTTTCCCCTTCTTGCACAGCCTGCAACACACAGCATGATGACAATCTTGTTAAGAGAGGTTTTGTTTGGTCGCCGTCTCATTGGCCGGTGGCAGAGTCATATGTGCTTTTGAAAGAAAAAAATAACATGGACGTTGTTGCAAAGCAGCGGCCAAGAATGGACATTTGATCATGTCTGCTTTCCAAGTGTAACATAGGACACCACAGGGTGTTGCCCTCTCCTTAAAAAGGAAGCGGCTGTTTGCCAGGGAGATGTCAGTTTCCTGTAGGGTAGCCAGAGTGTTTGCTGTGCATGGTTTTGAGAGGCGTCTGATGATCTAATCTGGTGAATATTTTAATATTTTGATTTTTTATATTATGGTTTGGGTTTTAAATGTATTTTCTTTGATAGGGTCTCTAACTGAAGACTGGAGTGATTGTGTGGATCTTGGGGAATGAATGACCGGGCGTGGGAGAATGACGCCTCAGGTATGCAGCCTTTTAAAGTTTTAGACGTATCTTATTAAATATGTGTTTTAACAAATGGTAATGTTGTATTTGTTTATTACAGTGTTCAAGGGTTGCAGCTGCCTGCAGTCTTTTGTATTGAGTTTAGTTCTAGTTTTGCTTTGCGTTAGTCCGCTCTGTGTAGTACATCTGTGTTTGTTCATCGAGTAAACTTGTAATTTCAATCTCTTCTTTTTTCATTATGTCACTTCCCTCATGTAGCATTCCGTTGACACTCCAATACCCCCCCATACCTGATCTTTTTTTATGTGTGGTTTCATCTCGTGCATGTGTTTGCAGTGTGTTGTTTTGCTTTCAATAAGTTTGCAGTGAATTGGGGTGTGTGTTAACGTTGCGGGGGTTTGCCGCCTTGTAAGAGCGGTGTCATTCGGGTTCCACTGGGAGTTTGCAGGCAATAAATGATAACGTGAAATAGTGATTTCCCATCTTTCATTGTTAAATAAATAGTGTAAACCGTCTTCCTTGTGCTTGCCCCTCTCAACTGTGACAAAAGAGTTTTGAACAAATTAATGCCATAACTTGTGTTGGATGATATTTTTCTTTATTTATTATTTAATATTATCTACTTGACTAAGTTTGATTATTGATCGATGGAGTAGTGTGGTTTTCTTAACCTGATCAATTGAAAGGGTTTATGTTATAATAACAGCAATAATCTATCCATATAATTTTACAACTATACAATTGAATATGCAATGATTGTAACTTAAGTAGTGAACTGATCAAACGGAAAAATTCAGCAACATGGCAATAAAAATAGCAACATGCTGCAGTCAGGAAATTAATAATCTGCTGGCGGTGACTATATAAAATTATTTGAATGTTTTTTTTCCCAGCATGTGCTGACATGTTGACCCCGGAGACATATGGCGCTCAGGATCAGCACTGGACAGTTCCATAGGTAGTCAGCTATATGGGCCATTCTACTGAATTGGTTCAAATTCATAGTTGGAATTTTTGTGAAATTTGTATGTTATTCAGGAAAGACTTTTATCATATTTATGTTGCTCAACATCTTAGGGGCACATATATATTTGAACAGTCAACTTTCACATTGTATTTTCTAACTTTTCCAAAATATCTTTCCTTTCCTAAAATTTGTCACAACCGAAACACAAACTTTTATTCGAATAAAAATGATTATATTAACCTATTCATATTTTTTTCTATTTCATACTGTACAGAGTATTTAAAAAAAATAATATATGTGGTTTCTGCATTAAAATTAATTTGAATGCATTTTTAGCAGAATTTAATGTTATTTATTTCTAAATGTACCAAAAATTTAATGCTATCTTTCCTTGTAAAATGTTTAAAGTTGATCATATTGACTCCATAATTCATGCTTGCTTAAAGCACACATACACTTAACCAATCATTATCATAAAATATATGTTGATCATACAGTACATTTTATTTTTGTTAGAATACCTGTTTTTTCGGTAGTGACGATACTGTTGCTGTAGTCAATTCAATTCAATTCAATTCAGTTTTATTTATATAGCGCCAGATCACAACATAAAGTCATCTCAAGGCACTTTACAGGATTAGCAGGGAAAGACCTGCAGGGAAACACAGAACCCAACTTGACCCACAAGAGCAACGGAGGCAAGGAAAAACCTCCCTTTAACGGGCAGAAACCTTGGACAGAACCTAGGCTCATGGTGGACGGCCATCTGTCTGGCCGGCTGGGTTGAGAGAGAGAGAAAGAGAGAGAGAGAGAGAATGGCAGGTCGGAGACGAGTAGTCATACTATTTTGGAGAGTGGCATCCTAATTACTTAACTCTTTTTGCTATATTTTAACTTTTTACATGTCTTACAACAACTGAAACATATTTATTTATCGTTAAATTAATAAAAATGGCTTACCATCCAGATGAAATTTCTATTGGAATGACAAACATTAATGTTCAATAATCAATGAAATATTTTTATTTGTGTGGCAACAACCGCTTAAAACAATGCTTTCAACACTGTAGGGCATAACTGCATGATATTTTTAAAGTAAAAACAGTGAGGGGTCCCCACAGGAAATCAACCTTCTCCACTGCACCCTGTCCTTTGCATCGTCCACGCTCACTACGTCCATGTCTCTTCTCCTGGGTCGTCCTCTAGCCCTTTCCTTTGCATCGTCCTCCCCAACACCAGCCACTCTCATGTCCTCCCTCACTACGTCCATGTCTCTTCTCCTGGGTCGACCTCTAGTCCTGTCCTTTGCATCGTCCTCCCCAACACCAGCCACTCTCATGTCCTCCCTCACTACGTCCATGTCTCTTCTCCTGGGTCGACCTCTAGTCCTGTCCTTTGCATCGTCCTCCCCAACACCAGCCATTCTCATGTCCTCCCTCACTACGTCCATGTAACCTCAGCATCATCATCTGCGCCACTTCTAGCTCCACCTCCTGTCTTTTCCTGCTTACTTGAAGTCCTCTCCTTTCTTTATGTATACTACTGGTATCTTCACTGTTCCCCCTGGGACCTTCTCATTGACACACATGTACTCTGTTTTACTCCTGCTCACCTTCATTCCTCTCTTTTCTAGAGCAGACCTCCACTTCTTTAGATTCTCCTCCACCTGCTTCCTGCTCTCGCTGCAGATCACAATGTCATCTGCAAACGCATAAACCGTTGTAGCGCTTTTCTCTAGTGCAGTGACTAATTGTGCAACGTGTCAGTTTCTCGGCGTTTGGCGTGCCGACAGCTGTTCGTCACGCCCCCTCGCTGGCCAAACAATTCTGGCTTTATACGGCGATATGCATGTTCCGGGGCAGGCAGCTTCGATAGTGATGTTTTAGGCTAGTTTTTGGCATAACTCAACAATGCTTGGCACAGCATGGCTACCAAAAACAGTTTTGAACATGTGTACAGAGTTAGAAAACACAACATTAAGCATTAAAATCAAAAGTGCTTATTTAATTGCAGAAATTATGTATTCGGTAGTGACAGTCCTTAAAACCAGCCACTGATTTCTAGACTTTGGAAGGCATGTACTTAAAAAATGTGTTAACTAACTACTCACCATGTGGCCATGGATGAACAGGAATGTAATGTCTCTTCTTGGTGAAATATCTGGGCGTGTATCTAAAACCAAGCCCTGCCTACATGCTGAAACTCTTTGTGTTTCGGTAGTGACATGAAAACGTGGGACAGGATTTTTTGCATGAAAAATGTTCATTTTAAAAAAATCTACAAAATCAATCTAAAATTCCAACTACTCTTTAATAGAAATCCAAAAGATCTATTAAAATAGAACATTTAAAAAAAAAATCAAAAATCATTTAAATGTTATTTTCATGAATTGAAATTTAGGAGTCAGAGGTTGGGACAGCCACCTCCCAATAGAAAGTGACATATAAAAGATTAGGTTTTATGTATTAAATTTGATGGTATATCAATTTATGTCTTGTGATTGAATAGATCATAACATGATATTAATATGTATATAAGTTTTGAACAATTTATTGTTATTTTAAATAATATGATTTTTAATGTGGGACAGCAATTTGAACCAATTCGGTAGAATGGCCCATATATGGAGCTGCCCAGTGCTGACCCTGAATGAGAACTTCAGCACTGGACAGGTCCATATACAGCCAGCTACAAATGACAAATGATAGTGGAAGATCGGATATAATATTCGTTTTATATTCATCAAAAATCGGATTTATTTATTCAATTTCTTTAATTTCATCAAAGTAATGAAACGTACTGTAATTTATTAATATTGTAATGAAGTTAAACTTGAGGCGAGAGTAGTCGCCTCAAGTAGTCACGTGGGGCGTCATTCTCCACAGGATGCGCTACAGGGAAAATAAACATTTAATCATGAAGGCTCATTATGTATTCGTAACCAACTTAGTCATTTTGATAGTCGGCTAATATAGCTAATATAGATAGATACAGCATGTGTTGCCTTGATTATAAGGCTTATATAAGGCTTTTAATTTTTTGCGGCTCCAGACATATTTGTTTTTTGTTTTTTTGGTCAAATATGGCTCTTTCAACATTTTGGGTTGCCGACCCCTGGTCTAATCCAAAAAGTCACAAAGGGATCCGATATGCACTATCATGCAAAATGTCCTCTGGATCTGATCCAGAATGAAGTCAGGAAAAAATACTACGTTTTTACGTGAAAACCCATTTATGGATTTAAAAATCAGTTAAAAATACACATAAACTCTGATTCACTTTTACTTTTCATGGTTGGTGTATAAAGATACCAAGAACAATTTAGAACCTTTGGATGATGATCCAGGTATTCAAAAAAATACATGTATTTGATATATAATTAGCTCCACCAAGGAGGTTATAAATAACTGCTGAACTCATGATGTCAATGTGAATTCAATTGCTGAAAGTATGTTTTATTCTCATTGAAACTAAAACTGTAAATAAAATTAAAATAAGACTATCATTTACGAGGGGAATGAGCTGCTTGGCGGAGGTTTGCTCTCTGTGCTGGTCCAGTTCGCTCTGACTTCAAAGTTTCTATAGTGGAAGCCCTGTTTCAAGCTTAAACTGACATCTGAGGTTTTCTGAAAATCGTTACGATATCAAATACTGTAGAACACTTGCAATGATGTGCGGCAGCACCTGGATCGGGTCATGAATCTGTTCATCCTCCATGTCTCCATGGCAACACAACTCTGCAGCAAGCTGTTCTGCCAGGGTCCAGATCGCTGCGTGAGGAAACAATGGGACATGGGCGTCTTTCTCCACCTGGACCCCATGCGTTGCCGGCTCAGTCGGCAGCACCCTCATGGCATGGTTCAAACTGTACTAAAATAATAAATATTGACTTTTTTTAATGCGTTCAATTAGTGTGTTTTTAGCATCGTTAGCCATGCCTGTTATTCTTCTTGATACGGTGTCGTTTGGAAGTGACATGAAGTATAACTTCTTGGCAGCTTCCTCTCCACGCATCTATGTCCTCTCTTTGGCTAATGGTAAACACAGCTGTTCCCCAATTGTGTGCGGCTTATCGGCTAGGCTGGCACGATACGATAGTTCTTCAGGTTTCGTATAAAAAAATTAACCTCACTGGTTTGTCCTTAAAGATGCGATATTATACTCTTTATTCCGGTCACCTGTGCTCCCAGGCTCACCTGCAGCTAATCTGTCATCAGGCCGGACTCTACACATACTCAGCTCAGACACACACACTTACCAGATTGTCGTGATAGACCGTCATTTACAGAACTGTATCCTGATCCTGATCCTGACTCCTGTGTACCTTCCCTGCCTGTTTTTTTACATTACCTGTCTGCCTGCCTGACTTGGTTACCCGTTTATTGACCCTTGCCTGATTTCTGGAACTCTCCTTTTGCCTGTCGCTCCTCTGATTTGCCTGCTGGTTTGGACTGTCTAACTGTCTTTTTTTTGTTTTACAATAAAGCTCAGTTTCTGGATTTTCCCTCGACTGTCGTGCATTTGGGTTCTCACCTGCTATTGTGAGTGACATGTACAAGTAAAGAAAAAGACTCGAAAGTTAAATTCTGCCACCACAATTCCAGAACAGAGGGTAGAATCATGCTTTAAGGAGTGGCTGTTGATGACTGCTAATGTATCTCATGCTAGACTGATTGGAATCCTGCTGGCTCGCTTTCAGCCGCACCTAAATGCCATGAGAGGAGAGGCAAGAAACAGTCTAAAATCCATTATGCATCTTCAGAATTATTGTTATATTTATTTATTTATTTATTTTGAAGCTGCAAAATTACTATTCACAGCACTTAAAAATATTTACTTTCAGTACTTTCTAGGTACCAATGTAAACCTTATATTGCTTCAATTATATTTATATCACTGCCCTATCTGCATAGTCTTTATTTCTTATTTCTAAGTTTTGTTAAGTGGAGCGCTGTTGCAAAAATAATTTCCCTCTGGCACCAATAAAGAATTCTGACTCTGATTGCAGAGAATTTTCTACCCAAAGAGCAAAATCTGGGGTGAGGCAGTGCAACGGTTTCTGGTAAACTTCCATTTGATGGGTAGATTGCATGCACCTGAGGGGAGGAGCTGCGGTGGCGTGTTGTCATGTTGCTTTTTGTTCTCATTTTTCTGTTGCTACAGCAAACGTGGTAAATCTCACACCTCAACACAATGTTCTTTTGTTCTGCCATGTTCTTTTCATAATCGTTCTTCATTTATTGTGATCACGAGAGAGTGGACCAAAGGAAAGGTTTGAACGAAACTTGACTGGAATGAAATAATAAGACAAAATACAAAACCTAGGAAAACCGGACGGGCAGTCGTCACAAAATACTTAAAGAAAAAACACTGCCTAGAAAACTGAAAAGCACAATAGTAAACGAAGGGAGCAGCTGGAGTCCTAAATACAAAAAACATAAATACACAGCCTCGAACTAACAATGTTCAACAAGCAAAGAGTACGGCAACACGCTCTGAAAACGAGCCAGCAGTGAATACCACAACGCCTTGAGCAATAGGGGAGAGCAAAGACGGCCAAGGAACAGGTCTGCATGCGTGTTGGAGATCTGGCAGGGAACAGAGGGTAAACTTGTTTTAAGGAGTGGCTGTTGGTGAATGCCACAGTATCTCAGGATCATTGGAAACTTGCTGGTTCGCTTTCAGTCGCATCTGAATGCCATGAGAGGAGAGAGAATGTGGTCAACTTGCTGTGTGAAGCACGGTGGGTGCAGAAGGACAAAGCAGAGCACACAATCTCCTGAAGGAGTCACTCATTGAGCAGGTCAGCCTGTCAGTCTCCGGCTGCCAGTTCAGAGCTTTTCATAGAGGTCAAGTCGGGATTGTTTCCTGGGATGAAGCTCCTCTGTGCCTCAGTCAGGTCATTCTCAGTCTTTGCATATTTTCTCACCACTCATGCTCTCTCAGCATCTATGAAGATAGAACGATAGAACCATCAGGAACAACATCCTATAGCCTACACAGGACTGCTTGAAGCAAATGCATTCGGCTTCTTGGTTGAGCTTCCACACAAGGAACTGTGATCCACACTGTGATCTGGCTGCAAGGCCAGAGTGGATTCTCATTTGCCAGAACTGAGAGGCTCCTCTGCCTTTGTGGCACCAAGACTTCATCTATTTTTTATTTTATTTTTTTTACCTCAGGCCATAATTTGGGAATTCTGAAGACTTTGGCCCTTAGAATGGGGGCTAAGATCCACCCCGCGTGTACAGCACACATAGAGTCATATTTGTGCTCCACCTCTGCTCTCTGCCAGAAGGAGCACATCACTGAAAGTGGCTTCAAACAAGACCAGACGTGATTCCCACCCTTGTTGCTTTCAACAATGACCGTAAAAAAATCTCAAGGTGGGTCTTGGTCTAACTTAGATCCCATTAAAATTTTGAGAGCGATCCGGTAACTCGTCTGTATTTTTCCCATTTACTAAAATGGAGGCTTTTTTAAAAATAATCATATCTTGTAAAATATTAATTCAATTCACTCAGCAAAAATCACAATCATAAAGGGGTCTGATATACACTATCATGCAGAATGTCTTCTGGATCCGATCTCCATTTATGGATTCAAAAATCAGTTACAAACACACATCAACTCCGATTCCCTTTACTTTCATGGTTGCTGTATAAAGATACATGTTACGGCTGCAGCTGGCAATATTGTTTTGCAGTTCATCTGTCATCTCTCTCCCTGCCTGCACTTCCTCTGGCCCGGTATAGAGGGGCTCGTCCTTTTCTTAACAGTATCCCACAATGCAACGCCACCAGCCATATTTGTGGGCAGCGTTTACAGAGATGTACACGATTGCTAATCTAGAACATTTTGCTTAATATGATTTGCCTGAAATGATCCGAGCAAACACGAAGCATTTTGTTAGTATTTAATGATTTCCGTTGCTCTTTCTGTATATTGTCTTTTATTAAGAAAGCGTTGTCTCTTAGCCCTTACGGTGTTTCTGGAGAGTCATATGTAAAGGAATGCTCACTAGTACAGGTGTATAGGTGTACGTGCGTCACGTCAGATCGGTGAATTGCAGCAAATTCTTGCTCCGACATGTGCGGTCACCTGGACTCCTGGCCACGCCCTCCGGTTGCAGCCTGCTCATTGATTGGAGCCTCAATCTTCCACCTGGCCAATCCCAGCCATTTCATTAGGGAGGCCTGCTCAAGCCTCTGCTGCTCGGTCGCGGCTGCTTGTCAATGTGTGGTGCCTCGTGAAAACTGAAGGGCGTACCTGTAATGTTGGCAGCTATCCTTTTTGGTGCGATTACAACTTGGCAGCCTTCAGAGTAACAGTTGCGATGATTGCTCAGCCTTATTTTAATCAAACTAGCGTGGAAGCAAGCAATGTGTGATACAAACAGGAGTCTGCGGTCGTCACTCGACATCATGTCAAAGAGAATGTATCCGTCAGGTGGAGAAAAACAGAACAAAAAAAGGATGGAAGAAGAAAAGAAACAACAGTCGAAAGGTAAATATTTCATGTTGTTTTGTGGGGACTGACGGTTAGAGTTGGTTTTTCGGTTAACCGGGCAGCTCTCGTGCAAATCATTATTTAAGAAAAAGATTATCACAAAGTAAGAGCGATACGTCAACTGACTGTACTGGGTTGGGCAGTGCACTGTCATTCAATGTAATCTTTATTTGCAAGGGCCCCTTGTTCTTTTTTTGCTCAGGGTCCCAAAATAACCTTTGCTGACTAAAGGTCAAATTAATACAAATGAACACAGTGGATAATAATTAAGTATGACAGTTATTATGGCACTTGCTGAGATGCATGAAGTCTTCATCAAAGGATCTGTTTCCTGTTCCTGTTCAGCTCCATGATGCTTCACAATGCCCCATTTCCTCTTTGTACTTAAAATGTCCTCTTTTTTGCATAAAGGGAGCAAAGATGACATGGAGAACTTATCAACGATAGATCCCTTAAATGGACACAGCATGTCACTGGATATTGTGTCCAATACTGAGGAGAAGATGATAGACAGGGGTCAGTGGGGCAACAAAGTAGAATTTGTTCTGTCGGTGGCTGGAGAGATTATCGGCCTGGGGAACGTCTGGCGTTTCCCCTACCTGTGTTATAAAAATGGAGGAGGTGAGTACTCATCCCTGGTTTCCTTACTGTGCCTCCTTCAACACTCAAAATATCTGATTTTAGTCTTATTGACTCGGATGCATAACCGCAGTTTCCCTCTAAAAAGCAGTGCAGGTTGCACTGTCATGCTGCAGACCCAAAATATTTACAACCATAAACTCAAAAACTCTGGAAACTACTTTTTTCTTTTTCTTTGACAGTGATGGGTGATTCCAGATTACATTGACTAATATGTCATGAAAATGATCTCATTAAAACTGCATGCTAAATATGTTATTAAATCAGAGCAGCTCGGATCATTTGTCTCCATTCCCCTTATGTACAGGAGCCTTCTTCATCCCGTACCTCATCTTCCTGTTTGCTTGTGGCATCCCAGTCTTCTTACTGGAAACATCTCTGGGCCAGTACACCAGTGAGGGTGGCATCACCGCCTGGAGGAAAATCTGCCCATTGTTTGAAGGTAATCCACCCATCTTTCTTCAAAAAATGATAGTTTTAATGATGGTTAATGATGGTTAATGAATAGCATTTCCGGATGACGCCTCCTACGGTCGCCCTGGTGCTCTCGTGCGCTCTGTGTTGTTTGTTTTTTCACATTAATTGTACGTCTGTGTGCTCTTACACCCGTGAAGAGCTACTAAACTTTAGATCATCGATTCCCACGGACCTTTTACCCATCTTTTTAGTTTCTGCTGTGGAATTAGTCCATGTTTTGGCCAAACGAGTGAAGAGGGAAGCGTGCCGGCGCTATCGTCCGACTCCGCAAACGGGGATCTTGCACGCCCTTACATGGAATATTCCTCTCCAACGTCAGCTCTCTCAGCAACAAGATGGACGAGCTGGCTCTGCTGATGAGGAGAAATAAGGACTTTTCCTCCTCTTGTGTTTTGTGCTTTACGGAGACGTGCCTTTGCTGACAGATCCCGGACAGGATCCAGTTCATTCTTTATTCCTCTTCATTTTTCTCACACAGTAATAAACTCGATGTGCTTCTTGCAGGACTGGGTTATGCCACTCAGGTCATTGTCGCTCTGCTTAACATCTACTACGTCATTGTGTTAGCCTGGGCCATTTTCTTCTTCTACAACTCCTTCACCTGGGATTTGCCCTGGGCTTCCTGCAATAACACCTGGAATACAGGTGAGACGGAGAACCATCAGGCCTCTGTCAGAGACCTGGTCAGGGTCACCCAACTAGATACATTAGTGTCCAAATGACTTCAAACCTTAGCATGCTAGCACCAATATTTTTAAATTTAATGGTTGCGTCGATTCAGGTTCTCGGTCATGAATGTAAAAATCTTTGGAGAAAGCTTAAAAAAGAAATCACAGGATTTAAAGTCGTTTTTTGTTTTTGTTGGTCCTTCATTCAAGATTCCTGTGTGACATTCCAGAAGGGAAACAGCTCCATGGATCTCCATGTGAACGCCACCTCTCCTGTTATTGAGTTCTGGGAGTAAGTGCCTTTCTATTTTTTTTACCCTCACCACATTCCATAGTTTTGAACAAGTTCACAAACTATCCAAACTTGTTCTCTTACAGATACAGTCCATTATAATGTTTATTTTTAGACCACAGCTAAAAAGGCCGTAATCCCTTTTTGTTTTTGTGCGTCCCACAGGAGACGAGTTCTGAGGATATCATCAGGAATTCATGACCTCGGCTCTCTGAACTGGGACCTGGTCATCTGTCTGGCCATTGCGTGGGTTATGTGCTACTTCTGCATCTGGAAGGGAGTCAAGTCTACCGGAAAGGTGGAACCTCTACTCCATTCATGATTAATTCAGGAACATTTCTGAGAAGCTTTAGATACATCTATTCTTGCAGAATTGACACCACATAACTGAAAATTTGAGCTCAAACACATACTTGAGTTTTGTCTTTGCTACGTTGGAGAAACGTGTGTGATGAGGAGGTGATGCCGTTTCTCTTCAGGTGGTTTACTTCACAGCTACCTTCCCCTATGCTATGCTACTGATCCTTCTGATCAGAGGGGTCACCCTGCCAGGAGCCTCCGGAGGAATTTACTTCTACCTCTACCCCGACCTTCAACGCCTGTCTGACCCACAGGTAGGCTGGAAGATTTGCTTCCCTTCCGGTGTGAATGTCCTGTAATACCAGCCCTGCTTATACAGTCTCCCTCACCATGCTCAACATTTGAAGAAGGTGACGTTCCTGAATTGTTTCCTATCAAACTAGAAAAGCACTCAGAGAGCGCAATCCTCCACCAAGCAGCTCATTCCCCTCCTAACTGGATTTACAGCATCCACATGATGATCTGGATCAGCACGAAAAGGTTCTAAATTGTTCTTGGTATCTTTTTACACCAACCATAAAAAGTAAAAGTGAATCACAGTTGTGTATTTTTAACTGATTTTTGAATCCATAAATGGAGTTTTCAATTTTAAAATTGTATATTTTTTCCTGACCACATTCTGTATCAGAACCAGAAGACATTTTCCAAGATACTGCATATCGGACCCCTTTCTGACCGTACACAATAAAACATTTTGCCAATTTTTGCCGGAACATTACCACAAAAATATACTTTATCCACTCTGCTCTTCTTCTTCGACTCCTGCAAGACACAAGAAGAGCGTTGACGTACGGGGTGCAATCAGTGGGAGAGTGTCCCTTCACGTGCACACACGGTGCGACCACGCAAATAATCTCTAGATGTAATAAACATGTTTTAAATCATGAAAGTTTTATTTACACTACTCCTGCATCTACATTCTTGTCACACAGAGACAAATAGCTTCGAGGTCTGAAATAATAGTCCCTGTGTGGTTTCTGATCTAACTGCTGTCTTGATATGATACACACGGGGGGGGGGAGATTTCTCCCTGACTCGTTTCAGTAGTTGATTAGAGAACTACGCAGGATTACCTGGATGGTGTATTTAGCTGTTTTTGGGTTGGTAATGACCCAAAACCACCAAAATAGTCATGTAGAAACATGGGAAAAGTGATTTTTTTCATAATATGTCCCCTATAAGGTGTGGATGGACGCTGGTACACAGATCTTCTACTCCATTGTTATCTGCATGGGTTGTCTCACCACACTGGGAAGCTACAACAAATATAAGAACAACTGCTACAGGTAAGGACAGAAGTCATTTCGACAGCTTTAAAATAAACCAGCAGTTGCTCAAAATCATTATGAAATAATTTATTTGTTGTTTCCAGGGATTGCCTTTGCCTCTGTTTCCTGAACAGTGGTACAAGTTTTATTGCAGGATTCGCCATCTTTTCCATCCTGGGTTTCATGTCCTACGAGCAGAATTTGCACATCTCAGAAGTGGCTGAATCTGGTTGGTTTTTCTTTAATGCATTCACACCATTGACTAAATTAGTTTTGGTTGAATAATTGAGACGGAAAACCCAATTCAAAGTTTGACTGAATCGATTTCCTTAAGCCTCTCACTGGCCTCTGTGTCTTTAGAGATGTTTCTGATGGACTATAACTCATAACGGGACTTTTAATTTGTCTGACTCAGGTCCGGGTCTGGCCTTCACAGCCTACCCTCGCGCTGTATCCATGATGCCTTTCTCTCCTCTGTGGGCCTGCTGCTTCTTCATTATGATTGTCTTTCTAGGACTGGACAGTCATGTGAGACCAGCAGAATATTAAAGCATTAAAACATGTACCGGTCAAACAAATACACCTGACGTGTATTATGTGTGTCCTGATCAGTTTGTAGCTGTGGAGAGCCTGGTGACGTCCGTAGTAGACATGTACCCCTCAACCTTCCGGCGTAAGAACCGTAGGGAGCTCTTCATCCTGGCAGTGGCTGTGGTGTCCTTCCTCATCGGGCTCATCATGTTGACAGAGGTCAGTCTCCTAAGTCACAACATAATGTAAATAAAAACAAAAATTGTAATCAAAATCTCCTATTTCTACCCTGTTTTATGTTGTTAAATAAGGCAATTGGTTTGAAATTGTAATGTTAAAACACCCTCTGCGTCTCACTGTCTTCAAAGTGGACAAACTCCGATCCAAACACAGGTGTGTTTTCTGGTAGGGCGCCATCACTTTGGGTTTGTTTTCTGATTGCACACATTTAATGTACTCATAAACATCATTGTCCGACTGGTGATGATGCGACAGAGGAGAATGGCCTCTGCACAGATTTCTTCCTTCCTGCCCATCACACTCTGGGGGAGGTGATGTTCACTCGTTAACCCTACAGAGTCATGTCCCGCTGCCTGTCTCCACAGGGGGGCATGTATGTCTTCCAGCTCTTTGACTACTATGCAGCCAGTGGGATGTGCCTGCTCTTCATAGCTCTCTTTGAGACTGTTTGCATCGCTTGGGTTTATGGTGAGAGTTTCATTCTGGTTATTTGGTAAAGCATGAAGTGATTTTCTTTTTATCCAGTTCTTATTCTGCCTCCTACAATCGGCTGATCAGTCCAATTGAACAGGTGTTTTTCCTTCAGGCATGAGACTGAGTGATGAGAATTTTAGCGCAATTTCATGTGCAAAAGTGACATCTAGCTGATTTCTAAGTAGCAATTTCATCTGTCATGAAATGTATTGCACGATAACTCACTTCTCCTTGTTTACAGGAGCAGACCGTTTCTATGACAACATAGAGGACATGATTGGCTATCGCCCTTGCCCTGTCATCAAGTACTGCTGGCTCTTTGTCACCCCTGCAATATGCTTGGTGGGTTTTTAAACACTTCTGTCACTTTCCTCATGGAAGATCACCCTCTGCTGGTCAGTGTTAAAAATGCATTTCAAATGGAATATAATTTAATTCCCTCCGAGGAGGTTATGTTTCACTGCCGGCATTGATTTGCTTGTCTTTCTGTTAGCAAGATAATTTTTAATTATTGGGAATGGTACCTGGAACAGGTGATTCAATTTTGGTGATGATCCAGAAGAGATTCTGGATTCTGCAGTCAAGAGCACTTCAATATTTGTTACTCAATATCTCCATTTATTATTGACCAATGTTTATATAATTCGAGAGTCATGTAGGGTGGTTACCTCTATCTTGGATGGGATCCAGAATGGAGTTAGTAAAAATTACATTTTAACATTGATAACTCCATTTATGGATTAAAAATACATATCAATTCTGATTCACTTTTCCTTCTCATGGTTGCTGTGTAAAGATACCAAAGATAGAACCTTTTTATAATGATCCAGATCACTATGTGGACGGTGTAAATCTAATTACGAGGGGAATGAGCTTCTCGGCGAGGTCTTTTTGTATCTGTAAAGGGCATTCAAGTTAAAGATTGTTGCTATTTTCATGAATTACTTTATACTATTGTAGATATTTTAGTATGAAAAGTATCATCAAAACCTTCATGTGTTTTTGTTTCTATTCTCAGGGAACCTTTGCTTTCGCCTTAATCAAGTACTCGCCGCTGAAGTACAACAATGAATATTTATACCCATGGTGGGGCAATGCCATCGGCTGGATCCTGGCCCTGTCCTCCATGCTGTGTATCCCTGTGTGGATGGCAGTGAAGCTGTACTCCACCCCAGGAACGCTGAGACAGGTAGCCTTTCCTAGCTCACCAACACAGAAACGTTCTTTTAAACTTCAATAGTAACTGAACTGCAGCTGAGGAGCGACTGCTGGTATCAGGTTTAACCTGTAAATCTGAATATAGATGTACAGC
The DNA here is from genome assembly GCF_040956055.1 of Brachionichthys hirsutus. Lineage (NCBI taxonomy): Eukaryota > Metazoa > Chordata > Actinopteri > Lophiiformes > Brachionichthyidae > Brachionichthys > Brachionichthys hirsutus. The sequence continues at coordinate 11,507,060 of NC_090901.1, forward strand.
ATATTACAAGTCTTCCTTTGCTTTGTGAATATTGTGTTTCCAGCGTCTCGTTCTCTTGACCACTGCTTCTATCGAGCTACCGAAGACGAAGCAGGAACAGGAGAGATTGCAGGCCGTCTTGGCAGCAGAAGGCGACACACTCCGTCAGAAGTCGCTTCCCACGAAGGATGGCTACTTCCCTGTAGATAAAAAGGAGTCTAACTGCTAGAGACTGGAGGGCTGGGCTCCAAACTCTTGTCAGGTTTGTGACACTGTAAAAGAGAGAAAATCAGAACCAACCCTGAAGATTCAACGCCAGTAACATTTACTAAGAAACTAAACTAAAGGAAATAGAGGAGAAAATTAAACAATTAACCGATGATTACGCATGCAGCAAACTCAAGCAATCAAACGTGGATTGAACTACAAAATACAAAACTAAAACTAGATGATATATTATCAAAGAAAACAGAGTTCATATTACAACTGAGATACAACGACTTTGAATATAATAACAAATCAGGCAAGTTTCTGGCGAATCAACTCCAACGTAACAGAGAAAGATCTCTCATAACAGCAATTAAAGGGTTAAATGGTGAGTGCACGCAATCGCCAGAAGAAATCAATCATATATTTTACACGTACTACCACAACTTATATTCAGCAGCTAATAAACCCAACCCAGAGGATATTGAGGCATTTCTCAGTAATCTGAATACCTCAACTATCAACTGAGTATAAGAACATTCTGGAAGCTCCGCTGTCTATAAATGAACTCCAAAGCGCCCTAGACAGTATGCCTAACGGCAAAGCACCAGGCCCGGACGGCTTCCCGGCTGAATTTATGAAGCATTTCTGGACCATGTTAGCGCCGTTATTTTTCAGATCAGTAACAGAAATTAAAAACAATGGTCATATACGACCCCACATGAATACAGCAGCAATTAAACTTCTACTGAAGCCAGACAAAAACCCCACCCTCCCTTCAAGCTATCGACCTCTATCATTAATCAACGCCGACATCAAAATTATAGCAAAGGCACTCACATCCAGGCTGGAGCCAGTAATCCCGTCTGTAATTCACAGCGACCAAACAGGATTCATTAAAGGTCGACATTCCACCAACAATATCAGAAGGCTGCTAAATCTGATCAGTATGTCGCAGCGACTCGGAAAAAACTCAACTCTGCGGTGTCAGTACACAAAATTAATTTATATGCTGATGACGTCTTGCTTTATTTGCAAGAACCCTCGGCTTCGCTGCAGGAAGTATTCAAGTTGATAGCAAAATTTTCACAACTTTCAGACTATTCCATCAACTGGACAAAATCAACACTACTTCCCATTACAGAAAAGTCATGGAACCCTGCAGACCAGGACCCAAACTACTCCTTTCCTACGGGCAATTTAAAATACCTGGGCATAAATATTTCACCTAAATTGGCTGAGTTAACCCAATTAAACTTCACCCCACTTCTGGATAAAATCAGCAGTGATCTGAAGCGTTGGAATAACCTCCCGACATCCCTTCTGGGAAGAATAGCCACCATCAAAATAAAAATGTTACCAAAAATCAATTATTTATTTTCAATGATTCCGTTTAAACCAACTGCTTCCAATCGTTGGATTCAGCCATCACAAAATTCTACTGGAAAAATAAAAAAGCAAGAATTGGTCCATCTACCCTTCAGAGGAGTAAATCTAAAGGAGGCCTGGAAGCGCCAAATGTTATGAATTATTACTTGGCTAACCAGCTACAATATCCTATTCGATGGATGCACCCTAATAGAGACTCCAATTGCTGGTTAGAATTGGAACAGAAGGACTGCAAGGATATTAGACTCGCAGACCTCCCATTTATCACAACAACCATAAAACGGCATAACTGTTTTAAAAACCCGATTATTTCTTCCACCTTGTCCGCCTGGTGGAAAGCATTAGAAATTACAAACTCCAAACTGGAACCCTGCATGTTCTCTCCAATCTGGCACAACCCTGACTTTCAGGCCAGCAACCAACCTTTCTATGTAGGTACTTGGGAACAGAAGGGAATCTCGCAACTCCATCATCTCTTTCATGACAGTACGTTTATGTCATCTACAAAATTGTTCCAAAAATATGAACTCGGAAGCGGAAATTTCCTTCACTATCTTCAGGTAAAGAATACAATTAAGAAAATAATTCCAACGCTCCGGGGCCCGCTTCAGCCACCTGTATTTGTTATGGAAGTCACAAAGATTTCCCCGACAGTTAAAAAGACCCTTTCTAAGATTTATAAACTACTCAAGCACAGATACGATATTTCTTCCCATCTTAAAATGGAAGACGGATCTGTCACAAACCTTAGATCGTGACTTTTGGACACAAATCTGTGAAAATGCATTTAAAATGACAAAACACAGAAATCTTCAACTCATCCAATATAAGATCCTTCATAGAACACACATTACTCAGTATATGATGAAGAAAATGGGCTTATCTGAATCTGACATCTGTTCTCAATGCTCCCAAAACACTGCTGACACTTATTTCCACGCCCTATGGTTGTGCTCATCCGTCCAGGACTTCTGGGTCGCAGAATCACAAACTGTCATCCATCTTGGATTGTACATTCCCTTTATCTCCGATCAAGTCTCTACTCTGCGATTTAGCAGAAATCGTTATTTCTAAGAAACATACGCACCCCACACTCGCAGCCCTCGCCATCGCCAAGAAAACAATCCTCGTTAACTGGAAGAATAAACAGTCTTTAAACATCAACCATTGGTTGAACCTCCTCATAGAACACATATCAATGGAGAAAATCTCTGCCTCCAAAAAAATAAATAAAAAACATTTGAAATATTTTACAGAAAGTTGGTCTCCTTTTATTAAAACATTAAATATAAATATTGCAACCTGATTCTGCCTGCTAGCGAAAGCCACCACAGCGATGTAAATGATGATGCTGCTTACATTTTTTGCATGACTCATCTTGTTTCTGTTTTCATTTAGGAACCCGGTTTCTGACACCAGGACCGAGTGGACCTCAGAACTCACCTCCCAGCCATTCTAACTTTCTATGTTTCAGCTCCAGTCTCCAGCTCAATGTTCTTCACACAAGGATGGTTGACCTCTGGAGCTGTTGCATGCTGGGCTAACTCTTCAGGGGCTGTCCCCGTGGCTTGATATGTGCGGCCCGGCCCCTCTGGTCTCTGCTGAGTGGCGCATGCTTCTCAGGCGGCCCCCGGTGTTCCCCTGGATTGCCGTGCCAGGGATGGGTGGAGGGTGCTGGGAGGGGGGCAGGCGGTTGTGAGGGGCGTGGTGTTGGCTGCTGGTGGGGCGCCAGGCCGGCCCGCTGTGCCCCGTGCCGCTGCGCTGGCCTAGGTTTCGTCGGCTGTGTTGGTGTAGGTCGCCCCCGGGCCCTGGGTTGGTTCTTCTGCGTGTGGCTCTGGTGGGGCCATGGTGGTCGTTCTCGGGTTGCTGTAGCTGCTTGGGGTGACCTGGGGGTTAATGTTGCCATTGTTGGGTCCGGGATGGCTGCCCCGTTCTTAGGTGGAGGTTTCACGCATGCTAGGTCCACCACTCCAGCACCTATCAAAACTCGTTTTGAGAGTCAAGTCCGCCCACAGATCTCTGAGTCAGTGGAGGTTGCTTGGTCAGTGTTTGTGGCTCTCACTATGCTCTGTCTCTTTTTCCTCAGATTTCCTGAGAACTTGGTGATCCATACTTTCCTCTAGAGATGGATGAGAACCTGGCGTTCTGGGATAATTCTTGGTGATGGTTGGATGGAAGGGATAGAATTAAGGAGGACAAATAAAGCCGTTGCACTTTCTTTTCAAAACACTGTGTATTTGTCACTTTTTGTTTGTCCATGTTGTATGTTCACAGACCTCTACGGCGGTAAGCAGGTAATAAAACTGATAAAATATGAATAGGCTAGTCTGCCAAGAGGGCAGGTGATGGTCACAATCACTATAAGAATAAAAATTGCATAGAACTGTAACAGTGACTGACGTCATGTACGTTGTCACTGTTGAGCACGAATGCAGACAAGGTAAAGAAAAAAAAAAAAAAAAAGCAGATAAGAATGTGTGCATGCTTAAATCACCCAGACACGAAGACTCCAACCTTGAGCAGATACAAGAGTGTTCAGTCTAGTCAGCATATAACAGATATACTGTACGATTGTCACATACTTTGATTATATTGAGTATGATTATGTAGGAAATTATAAATGGCACGAAAAGAACCATGACATAACTAACGCTACTGATTGGTGAATTAATGATAAACACATGCGCAGATTTATCTAACAACTCTGAGACAACACTTCGGCCAACGAGGCGGCATCCGACCGAGTCACCTGCCCTGTAACTGCCGATCTGCTGCTGCAACTTTCCCCTTCGTGCATAACCTGCAACACACAGCATGATGACAATCTTAAAAGAGGTTTTTTTCGGTCGGCATCTCATTGGCCGGAGTCATATGTGCTTTTGAAATAAAAAAAAATAACATGGACGTTTGTTACGACCCGCCATAGGGGAACCGAGGCGTAGCATAAATGAGCGTACGCAGGTTGATACACAAGCCGTTTTATTTTAAATCTACAAAATAAACAGCTTGAAAAACAACAACACAAAAACACACACTCCAAAAGGGAGGTGGAAAACACACAACAAATTGGAAGCGTGGCTTCAGGGCGGGCCCAGGCCAAAACAGCAAACAGAACCACTCACTCTACCAGTCCGTCTAAGCCCCGGGAGGAAACACAAATACAATACTGGATCCTACCTAAAGCTAACAAAAACAGGAGAAAACGGTTGAAATGAAATGGCGTCCACACCCATACGAACAGTCCCACAGTCCAAACCTCGGGCGTCACACGTTCACTAAATCACACACAGTCCCACTCACTAAATACTTAACTCAGGATCACGCTCAGTCACAGACCGGGTTTCCCTCTCTCAACAATACTCTGGACACATTCAGAGGCACAAGGCAAATATTGACTTGGGAGTGCCCATCAGTGGCTCATCAGCTGACCCAGTGCAGCTGCAGGGGAGGAGGGGCCTGTCACCTGGTCGAAGATGGGACGGGCTTCTCCTGTCGTTTTCACACTGGACCAAGAGGACTCGGTTCAATCGGGGAGCTGAAAGTCCCAACATTGTTGCATTTAGAATTTGTTGAAAGGTCTGCATTCACACTCTGGTTTCTAATGCAAGGCGAACTTTCCGAGCAGCATCACGTGGTTGAAAGGGACGCTCGTCGATTGGACAAAGTAGAAGGGGAAGTCCCTCCCTCTCCCGTGTTTGTTTTGGGTTGGAGTGCGCCAGTGGCGGCTGCTGCTCATTCAAGGAGGGGAAGCTCATGGTTTTCTTGCCTACATAAATGTGACACAACGCACATTGTTTTTTAACAAAGACAAAGTCGCTGGGGATCGTTAAAATCTACGGGTGTCACAGCTTGACACTGGGCTCCCCGTGTCAGAAGACAACAGTCATATTAACCATCATTGACCGCTTCTCGAAAGCTACTCACCTTGTCCCGTAACCCAAGCGTCTTCTGCCTCCACGGATTGCCTATGGATGTCGTGTCTACCGATTCGGGTTGACTTCAGGAAGCTGGCGCCCAGGTTCGTGGGTCCGTTCCCTATTTCCAAGGTCATCAGCCCCACTGCCGTTCGCCTCCGCCGCCCTGGCTACATTAGGGTTCACCCTACCTTTCACGTCTCCAGGATCAAGCCGGTCAGCAACAGCCCGCTGTGGGCGATAAGGCCAAATGGAGCCCCTGCCTGCCGGATCAGCACTTGAATGGCACGAGGGGGCATGCTTTGGTTGGTCATGTGACCACGGACTGTTCCATGACGACTGATTGTACATTACATTGCATGTGTTACTGTGTTTATACATAAAATCCGTATGGAACGGGGCGATGTGCGGCAACCTGGAGCGGTAATCTGCCACAATGTTGGTCTTGCCAGTCCGATGATGGATCTGGAACTTGAATGGTTGCAGAGCAAGAGCTTGAGGCTGAGGTACAGCACTGGTTGCTCCTCACCCAGCTCACCTTGGGCCAGCTCTGCACCCAGTCCTACTGCAGAGGTGTCGGTCTGGTCTTTGGTTTTGTAGGTATTATTTTCTGGACTGCAAGTACGTTTTCTCACGTTTGCTGCTGTTAAGAAATGGTGTGATTAAAAACCACTTCACAACACTGAAGTTTTCTGGCTGAGCCATCGTTTTCCCGTATTTTAAACACAAACCCGTGACAACTCGACTGCTTTCAGTTTTCTGAATTAGATGCATGGTGATCAGGTGAGAACGGCTGCAAGAGAGTGAAGACATTGAATACCTCAAGACTCCAAAGTGCTTCCTTTGCTATCCTACATTAACAAATGTGCAGCTAGAATGTGGTCCTGGTGAATTAATGAAACTTTGAAAACATTAAATGACAAGTGTGTGGGCTTCATTCTGCAGCAGGTGCGGCCGTCAGGGGTTGCTCCAGCCTGTCCCAGCTGACGATACGGGCCACACACACACACACACACACACACACACCATTCAGCTTTAGTGTACTTTGGAGGAAGCAGGAGGAATCCCATGCAGATACGTGGAGAACATACGAACTCCGCACAGACAGGAATGGGACCCGGAGGCAAATGTGAGGTCAAAATAAATTTTTAAGAATTGTTTGAACATTTTCTGGAATCTAATGGAGGCGTAGTGAGAAATTATTTTTCTACTTCTATTCGATTTATGTTTTAATCTCCAAATTAAAAGCACATAAAACTAATTGAAATGGGACGCACGCGCATCCCGCCTCAGACGGCAGAGGGAGCGCGTGCGTCTTTGGGTAGAGGTGAGGGTCCGCGAAAGAGAGAACGCGATTTGGGCAGTTATCGAGCTGCTCCTGCTGAGGGTAAGAAGAGAAAGAAACATGAGCTCCAGGAAAGGTGCGTACCCCCCCCGCCGGCCTGACTGCATGGCACCTCCCGCGGCTCTATTTAACGTGCGAGGTGGCGGATGTGTATAGAAAGCCTGTCGGGGCATGCGGTGCCAGCCGGCTTTAGAGCCAGCTGATGATGTTTGCTCTCTCTCCCCGTCCCCCCCCCTACAACATCCGTCCCCCCGGACGACGGTAATGTCCATGGATAAAGTGATGACCATCCAGGCGAGGAAGAGGAGGCCGAAGGGGAAGAAGGACAATCGGAGGTAAGCGGTCCGTCGGAGGCGGAGGAGCGCTGGGAAGCGCTTGTTTGACGCGCACGGACGTACCCTCATCACACGGTGTGAAATCTGCAGCGTGGGAAGTCGCTATTGTCACCACTTGACACTTGCATCCCGTCCGTGCGCCCCCCCCTTCATTCTGGTTGCAGCACTGGTGGCCTTCCAGTCCCCTCCTCACTGGTTTCGGACTGGAGGGCTTCAAAGAGCGGCCGTTGCCCCCGCGTTTGTCTCTTTTGCGCTCACGTGGTGCTTGATGGCGCGACTTTTCTTGCATTTGTCTGCGCCGTCTCTCGTCGTGTCCGGTTCCTGCAGAGAGGATGCGCGGCTGCAGCGCGCTGCCGTGCGGGAGCAGTGCGGAGGCGCCGTCAGGTGCGCGTAAACTGGAGTGGGAGTTCCTTCATGGCGTGATGCCATTGGATCGACGTCACCTGCAGCCGGAGAAGTCATCAATCAGGTGATGCCAACAGCCCAGAGTGCTGCTGGAGCGTGCTGGGAGCCAGCTGCAAAGACGAAATGAATTCCATTCATAAAGTTAGCGTGATCCTTTTTCCCAGTGCATGCTGGGATAGACGCAGCAGGGTTTAAATCTGGAGGGTGCAACCATCACGCTGTCTGTGAATAGTTCTTCCATCAGACTTTGCACGATGCACAAAAACACGGCGTCTTCTTCCGACTACTTCAGTAGATGCATGGATTAAATTATCATCCCATTAGGATGACTGCATCATGGACATCGTGCTTCCTGGTAGCGCAGATCTATTAATTTATTCCTTGTTTTGAGATGGTTATCCAGGTCAGGGTCACAGTGGTATAAACGCACACTTGCATACACAGAAAAGAAAGGTTCCACTTGACTCGTTAGATCTCTTGCGTTTGAAAATGATTTAACTGGTTTTGAACGGTTGAACTGAGATGCTTGTAAAAGGCAAATAAAAGAACTTCCCACTAACCCTCTGGCCCGGAGAAGCAGTAAATGTGTTTCTATCGATAATAATGATTTAAAAAAAAGCGTTCAGGAATGGTGGTTTGATCATCGCACACAGACGCCATCAATATGGCGCCTTAGGCTAATGCCGGCTGACGTTTTGCTTCTGATCCTCTTGAGCAGGGGTCCCCAAACTCTGGCCCGCCGTCACATTTGGCCCGGTTCCCTGAACAATACCAGAGACCAAAAAATATTTTTTGCTTTTCATATTTTCCTTTCCATACCACATGAGTAGCCGGTGGGGGATCAATAATGGTATTCGGTGCATTTAAGAGGGGTCATTAATTAGATTTTTTGTTTCCTAAAGATAATATTGATAGTGAAGAATATGTTAATATTATGAAGAAAAGCATTCTTCCTTTCGACAATTTTAATGATGATCACATACGACCAGAAAGGTAATGTTCCATGGACTTTTTTTCTGTGATGAACCCAGGAAGGGCTATTTAGTTATTACTTATTTTCATTAATAGTGTTATTATTTATTTCCTGACTTTTTTTTCTGACCCCGGCTCTCCATCAGAGAAGGGAAAAGTGATGTGGCGCTCACAGGAAAAACGTTTGGGGACCCCTGCTTTTGAGGGACGTTTATCAGCACAAGCGGTGAATCCTTTGTGGGCACAGCTGTTGTCTACTGGAACAATACGCTATGGAGTGTGTGGGTAGAGACGAGCAGCGTTTCTGGCTGGAGGAGTGGAGATGTTCTCGTTTCATCACCCAGCTTTTCCTTTGGTTGTTTTGAGACTGCTGGTCTGGTTGATCTCCGTTGGTGCGTTTCTCTCGGCCTGTCTTCCTGATCTTGTGATTGGCTTAGCCATTTACACAGCATGCACGTTTGTTTGTCATAGGAACTGTTGGCATGGCAACAGTTTTATACAAATATTTTACATTTATAAAGCTGTCAAGTGTCTAGTATATTTTGACCATGAAAAGTTCAAGTGCTGATTTGGGTCCTAATAATCCCACCGGAGCAGTGAAAAGTTTGGTTTTAAAGTTTCACTGAACTAGTTTTTGAGCTAAAAACCGGCTTGACTGAATTCATCATCATCTCTGGGTAGAGAATCTGATCAAAGTTTGATTGATTGTGGCTCCAGTAATTGTTTAAATGGAATAAATATTGATATTTCATTACTTCAGAATAGCAAACAAAGGTCTTTTCTTCTCTGACAGGATAAATATGGTCACAGGTTTTTTACTCTTAAATTTGTTTTTCTCACTTCTTCTTTGCTCTCATTTATTGGGATTGTGCCGCCACATTAAAATAAATGGACCACCGTGCCTTTGGTTGCATGTTGTCACGGAACCTCTGGCAGCATGACTCCTGGTCGACCAGAGGCAATAACAACTGAGTGATTCCTTGTGATTCCAACCGAGTGATTCCTTGTCACCATGATCACAACAATGACTCAGGAGTTTTCAAACAGCTAAACAGCTAAACACTAAAGATGCTGCCATCAATATAATCCACAGCCTATGGTCCAGATCTTGAATACTACCTGTTTCCATCAGATCTTGTTCTTTGCCTGCTCCCAGTTCTTGGAATGTAGGTCCCTGGATGTTGTGTCAGGATCTTTCAAGGCCTACTCTCATAAGATCCAATGAAATACTTGAAGTGGAGAGAGAGTGTGTTCTGAACAGGGTTGACATTCAGTAGTGTTAGTCTGATCTTGTCCACGAGAGGGCAGCGATGCTCCAGATTTAGGCCTGGAGTCAACGATTTATTCCCATTGATCAACAACCTATGACCATCGATCTATCAGTCTTTTTCTGATTCTGCTGTTTAATGTGAACCACTGATTCGGTTCCCTGTGGCTTGACAGAAGGTCAAAGGTCCCGTGATCTATATATGTATATATATATATATGAGATGATGAAATTAGAAATACATTTCAAAAATGTTATTATTCTACCAAAATAAATTTAATTTGTCCCTATTTAGACCATTTTGGCATCATTATTTTTTCAAGATGGCCGTTTGACAAAATCACAATTTCAGGATGTTGCTTTAGTCTCTGGTTATGATGGATGTTTTTTTTTCTATGCTTTCTGATTGTCAAAATAACAACTACCGGTAGTTGCAGAATAATAAATTATGTACATTTTCATGAAATTGTCTTAGAGGTCAAATGTCGCTTCTTGCCTCTAGAAGGCCATGTGATTCGTATGTGAATTGGCATCCATTGCTTGTCGGTTGATTGATGCCATCTTGCATCTCATGAACAGGTCGCATCTGGATGGACCTTCCTACCCTCTATTAGAGTGTTAAAGAAACGACACAGACTCTAGACACCGACTGCTTTTCTGGGACGGTGATATAACACCATTAGTTTGTTTGGTATAAATAAACCAGTCCCTCCAGGAAGCTGTGACGTGATTGCAGCAGTTAACACAAATTCGTCTGATCACACTTTGCACATGTCAGCATGACTCATCTGTAAATTTTACCAGTCGCCATGGTTTCCTTCGTGTCTGGTCAACGTTGGTTTGTGGGGGTATGACGCCATCTCTGTGTAAGAAGACAGGATTCTTGTTAACGCGTTTAGAGTTAGCGAGCTTGCAAAATGATGCAAATGACAGTCTTCAAAATCAGGTTGGATCCGGGGACTTAAGGAGACTTTGATTACCACATTCTACATCATTGACCTGTAATTTATATTCAGTGCCCACATTAATGCTTCTATATACTTGTCATATCAGCGATGGTGCCAAATATGGAAGTCCGTTAAGGGCCTGTCAGTATGTTCATCTGGGCATGAAGGTTCTGGATGTTAATGCATGCATGTTTCTGTCTGTCCTCTTGGGGGCAGTGTTTTCTCAGCAGAAGTGAACGACAATGCTTCTGACACAAAAGGCAGCCTCACCATTGAAGCAGCAGCATCTTACACAGAATCTATTGTGTGGGCATTCGCCTACATGTCTACATGATTGTGCCCAACCCTCCGTGGCGTCTAGTGTGCGTTTGCATGCTTTGCATGCCCTCGAGCGTTTTGCAATATGTATGCGTTTGCATGCCCTTGAGCGCTTTGCAATATGTGTGTGTTTGCATGCATAAACCCTTTATCTCTCCCCGGCATCCACCAGGCGGTGAAGAGAAGTAGGCCGCTTAAAGATAGCTCCCAGCAGCCTCGATACCAGCTACCAAAGTATATCTGCTCATGAGAGTCATCATCTCTATCCCTTCCCCTATGTCATGGTCTTCTTCTCCTCTATTAAATAGAACCGCTTTTACATTCTAAAATTGATAGCCATCCTTAATTTCCTCAGGTATGGACGTGTGAGCGTGTTTTATTTTG